>NC_053410.1:24365557-24475557 GCF_016859285.1 Xiphias gladius
CATGTGAGAATGAAGAAGTAACTAACCTCTTCTCTTGTAAACACAATAATGGCTGAAACTCTTGGTAAGCGACCATCATCACAACCACCACCCGCTCCCAGCAGGAAACCACGTTAGGCAGAAGAGAAAATTTACATATAGCACCTTTAAATGACCATATGGGTATACAATGGCAGATGTCACACATGCCCCAGGAATGTTTCTCAAATATTGATGGTGACTGCCCTTAAGGCCAAACTTTAGAAAAAGCTAATCTACCTTTGTGTTCATAGATTTATTATAGGTTCAACTAATTTCTTCATCCATAACAGTGATCTTGATCGGTTCTCTATTGTTGTCAAGAGGAACTGGTTATGCACGTACTTGTGCTCCTATAAATTCTGCTATTTGTAGTCAAGTTTAGGAAATACTTTTCTGAATTTTCTGGAGCTCCTAATGTCTGAAACAACAGTATTTCTTCATCTTTATGAGAACAGTTTTGATGGTTTCCTGGGATTGTCTTGCAGAACTCCAGCTGACCTTATTTAAACGTTTGCATGAATGTGCTTGTACATGCATATGTGGTGTGCATGAGTGTGTTGCCTGTGGAGAATGTTGGGGTGGATCAAAAGGGCCTTGAAATGTGTTTTGGCTGGCCATGACAGATCAGTGGGCGACAATCCACAAAGCGGCCCCCAAGGACCCCCATGGATGACCCCACATTTAGACTGAATGCAACACCCTAATCCAGTGTGTCACTTCACACACTCAGGCCCTTCACCTCCCGATGGAGAGATGAATCAAAGAGAAAGGGCCTCTTACTGCCCTTGCTCCCTGAGAAATTATAGCAGTGGAGAGAGGAGAGATGACCTTATAAGAAGGAGCAGATGAGATCAGATGGTGAGATGACAGGTCAGAGAAAGTGGAGAAGGTAAAAGTAAAAAGAAAAGGAGGCACAGAGAAAGAAAGAGATTAAGAGAGGGAAAGAAGTGGGCTAGAGAAGAGGCAGAGAGGGTAAACAGTGAGTGCAGAGCAATGTAGGGTAGAGAGTTGGGACTGAGAAGGATTAAGTGGTCATGCAGGGCTTCTGTATGTGTGTGTCTAGCTGAGCAAAAGAGAGGCTACAATAGGGTTATTTCGATGTCACCAAACACAGTTCATGCACTCCACAGGAGCTGACTATGAACACACAAACATGTATTTGTATGCATAGACTCACAATAAAATCCTTTTAATAATATGAGTCTCAAACTTTTAACTTTCAAACTTTAAAGTTCATCATCACTTACTACAACAAAACTGTCAAACCAAACCCAAACCCAAACTAATTCCAAAGTATGAGTGACAGCCATACTGGCTCTAATTTAAAGACTGTCTTTGTATTTAACTGAATTGGTTCTGTACAAACCATTACAGTCCTTCAATTGTGCAAAGCAAAGATATATTCCATTATTTTTAATCCTAGACCCAAATATCTAATACAGTTTAGCAGAATTTACAGGTGCATGTTTCCTCTCAAAATATCCATTTATCCATATATCAGCATTCCTTGCATTGCCCTAATGGTAAGACCAGCCACCTTGTGAAAGAAACTCATTTACCCAAGGCTCAAGACCATATGTAATAGTTGGATCAAAGACTGACTGGTAAATGAAGAGCTCTGCCTTTATGCTTAGCTCAATCTTCACCATGACGGTACAGTGCAGTGTCTGCATTACTGCCAACACTGCACTGTTCCCTCTGTCAAATGCGCGCTCCACCTGAACCCCACTTGTAAACAAGATCCAATGTCTCATATTCCCTAGGGGACATCTCCATAAACCTTCTCCAAGTCCAAATAGCACCTGTAGGATAGGCAAACTCCCATAACCCCTTGAATATCTTTGCAAGGGTGACAAGCTAGTCCACTTCTCCATGACCAGGAACACAATCCGCATTGCTCCTCTTGAATTTGAGTTGCCCCCAGTGTCAGCAGAATGTAAACAGTTCCTAAACCACTGTGAAAGCATTATCCCTAACAATCAGTTCAATTTCACCGCACAGTTAACCAACTGCTCTCTGATCCCAGGCAACACTCAGGAACATGTTAGCAGCCTTACCATGATGCTGCTTGCCAACCCCTGTGGTAATCCTAGCAAAACTTTTGTTTGACAGTAACAAAAGGAAATAGTAAGATGTAGCATCTGCCAAGATAAATGGACAGTTCCAAAAATATATATTTAAAGGGAAAACAAAAGCTTTGTCTGCATCTTCTCACATGACCTTGTAAGACCTCAGACCATGTAGTTTCCATCAGTTTCTGTCAAAAGGAACAAAAGGCTTCTAAATCTAACTACACAGCATTTGGTCATTACAATGCTGTATTTATAATATAGTAAGTTGCTTTGGACAAATGCAAAAACTATCAAATGTCTTCATTTCAACATTTTGTAAGATTGTGTCTTTAAAATGAGGCTTCAAACATAATCCAAAAAAATTGCTTATTCCTTGTAGGTTTGAAAGTTCACAGGTAAAAATCGGTGTCCATCCGGGTTGTTCATGGTATTCAGAAGGCATCAGTGTATTTAGCAGGGACGTACATTAATACAAATGCATCATTCGAATATGCACAGATAATGCACTCCGAGCAGATATGAAAACCACCGGAATTTTTGCAGTAATATTCTCCCACCGCCACCACCACACTACGTATGTTGGACACAATTTACCATGTAACAGTGATAAATCTTTCAAATCTAATCACACCGCCATCAACAACACAACGCCATTCAACACTCAGACATTAAGAGTTCATCCTTTTTCAAATAAATTTTCATCCGTTTTCACCAGGTCGATTGAGAATAAAGCTTGATGTTCTGCAAGTGTCATTTGTATCTCCTGATCAAAACACTGTGCACTGTGAGCAATTTAACTGTAAGGGAACTGACCAGATAGTCAGGGACAGGCCCAAAAGTGCATGTAAATGGGCCAAGGCAATATAGCTTTCTTTTTTCAATAGCTTTCTTTTTTTAAATAGACATTTCAAACGCACTTTTTAAACTTTGCAAAAGGGACCCGTGAGCTATAACAGTTAATTTTTTGATCAACACTTCAGACCAACTTAACATCCATCTGAGCCTGCTCCCATTATAAACACAACCTGCAGTTTTGAAAGAAAATCATAAAATAATATATTATTTTGTTGGCATTCTTTTACAGCCACCTCAGAGGATCGTTTGATACTTAAAAGATACATTTTTACCAGAGTATTATTTTAAGAGACCCCCATCACAGGAACATTTATGTTTAAAGTGTGTTGGGAAGGTAATTGTTGTTGTCAGTAGTCTGTTGTCATTCTTATATACATTCTCTGATTGGCTAGTAAGTTAAAATAACATCATACTTTTTCTTCATTTACTAGGGACTTCATGAAATCCACTGAAGTACTTCCGCAAGGACCTTGGACTGCACTTTGAGGCACATTACTAGGTTAAGCATCCATAAGTTATTCGTATGAGACAGTGTTTGAGTTGTAAATATAGTGGAAAAAGCAACATTTTTACCCATCATTGCTTTGGAGACATTCTTTTTGAACTGTTATGGTTAAGAGGTCAGTTTACCTTGAACCAACCTATTGTTGGTAAATAGACCATTATTTAGTGTTTATTTTACTCTTATGGTTACATTGAAGAGGTGGAGATAGTGGAGATGGTTCAGACCATATCATAATGTACAGCTATGTACAGTATGTTGACATGTACCTGCAAAATAGAGGCACCGGGATTCCACATGATTTTAGGAAAAAAGAGTCTGTGAAGGGGTCAGAGTGATGCTGCTTTATTCCTGCTTTAAACAGGAAAAACACTGTTTCTCTGAACTGTGTAGTAAATAATAGTGAAGCCTGAACTACAGGACACATGTGGCACACCTCTCTATGCGTCTCATTCAATTGACCGCATGGCAGCTGAAACTGATGTGAATAAGCTTCCAACTTTCTTCCTGAGTGATCATTTAACAAGCAAATGTAGTCGAAACCACAGCACAGCCATTGTCTTTAACTTATGTGTATGGGGATTTTGTCAGATAATGTCACGGTTATAAAATCAGGATTTTAGAAGTTCTGAGTATCTTGGAAATGGCTTGGAAGTGACTGCTGGTTAACGCGTAGTCTTAAAGGGCTGCATTACAGTCACTATTTCATACTTGTTGCGGTGTCTCACAACAGAAACAGAAAAACATGTAAATGACAACAGCTTTATTGGGAATTCGGCCGTTTTAAAATACTGTATATATGACTACAGACTATAGGAGAGAAGCAAACAGATAAAGGGTGGTCCAGCCATATACTAGGTTTTGACCTAATCTTGTTTATGTCTAACTGACATGTAGCCCTGTTACTGTGCGTCACTGTGTGGGGATTAAGACCTCAGTTATTAAGGTTAAACATATACTTGTTTTAGCACCTAATGGCAGCCCCAATCAACATTTTTCTCCTGTTTTGTTACATTGTGGATCTCATCTGTGTACAGTGAGTTCAGGCATGTACTGCAGTGGTAACTGGTTACCCATGTACAGTTATTAAAAAAATAAAAACATTTTTGAAACTGACCAACTGAAACATTTTCAGTGCATCTTCAAGTTAATGTAAAAACTTCAAACAACTTAAACTTCTTTAATCCTGATGATTTTTGTGATTGGGGAGTGGTACCAAATAGACTGAATTATGATGAATGTACTCAGGGGCAAACTTGAATTTAAACCTTTGAATAGAGCAACTGTTTTCATCCTCCATCAATACAGCACACTCATGTCAGTTGATATGAAGAATGTGATAACTGTATAGTGAAAGAAACACAACTGAAAAAGATCTTTTCATTAAGTGCATTTCTTGCCTAATGAGTCTAAAAGTAAAAGTGAAGCATTGTATACTGTCTGCCTTGGGTAGGTCTGCTGTCTTTCATTCTTTTGTGACAATATGAACAATTGTTCTGACTGTCATATAATACCAATAAAGAAATATATGAAATATACATGTACAGTAGAAGAAAGATTCATAAAAAAAAAATAATAATAATTTTCAATGCGCTGCTTTCATGGAAGCAAGGGTACAGCCTAGTAGTGTTAGCATCCATCAGTGTCTATCTAAATAACATGGGCGCTGTGATCAATACATTTGAAGTGTTGGTGGTCTGCAGGGGTCTTTAAATGAGTTACCATGGTTACTCTCTACATGCACTCACTTATGCACACAAACACTCAAAGATAAACATATTTAAAAAGGAACATGCATGCACACACACACAAACATACACACACACTAATCTAAACCCAATTCTATCCTGAACCTTAAAACCAAGGCCTAACCCTCAAACAGCCCTTTGAAAGTGTGTCAGAAAGTGAGGACTGGCCAAAATGTCCTCACTTTCCAAAAAAGTCCTCAGTCCCAAAGTATAAAACTCAAACAAGTCCTCACAAAGATAGCCATACATGTACACACACACACACACACACACACACACACACACACACACACACACACACACACACACACACACACTGCTTTGACCCCAGAGAGCAGGCCAGCTGTGTATGTGCTGGAGCTGTAACCCTGGCGTTAATTATAAATCAATGGGCCAACTGTAAACGCACATTGAGTGCTGCTCTGGCACACATAACTTCTCCCATGCATGTCAACATCCATAGGGTATATATGCCATTTAAAGTGCTGTGGCCACTGCAATATTCATGGCTGATTATAACAGATGGTAGACACACGGTACATTGATACAAGACAATTATACAAACACAGACTAAGAGAGGAGTGGAGGGTTAGAGCTGGGCATCATAAATTCATAATCAATGACACCCTACTATTGGGGGGATTGATTTCAGGCTATTACAAGTTGAAAGACTGAAAGTTTATACACTTAAACAAGTCTATTAAAAGAAAAATTCACTTTCAAACATGTTAAATATAATCAGTAATTCTGTCGGTTTTAAAAGAGAAAATTTACAATAAAGCATGTTATATAATTTTTTTGGTTTTATTTACTTTCCTTCTACCTGCCCCAACTACTTTAACCTCTGAGTATTCCCTAACAGCCCACAGTAAAGTTGCCTGGACTTGTTGCATCCATCTTCCCAGTCTTTACAAGGGCATAGGATTGATTTCACAAGTGAGAGAGACATAATGAAGTAATGATTTATTAATTTAGATGCATTTATATACAGTACATTCAAATTAGCTTAGCAAATAACTAATTATGACATCATAAAATTGGTGATTAAAAGAAGTTGTGTACAGCCCTGTACTGTGGTCCTATCATTTCCCTTATACATAGCTGATTCTTTCTAATATCATGTTCAAATTTTAGCCACTTTTGAATTTTATTAATTAAATACAGATTTTTTTAAAATCTGAAAACACAGTTGACATACCTTTTTTAGCCCTCTGTAATGTCTGCAGGTATTCCTTTCAAGCTGTATTCAGCCCCAACAACCTTCACTAACAAGGCAGAACAGCCCGTATACACTGTCTGCCTGAGAGGTGACACTCGGGGCAAAAAAACTCATTTTAATATGAGATGATCATGAAGCGAGTTCAACTTAGTTTAACTCTCACAGGCTTACCTGGCTTCACCTCGTCAAACACTGGCCATCCCAGATAACCGGTATCACAGAGCTGGTTTTCAACTGCCTCAGTAAACTCTGGGTTTTCCAATCCAGCTACAAGTGCATTCATCTGAAAGAGGCGAAGTTGTTAATTACCAGTGACATCATCAGAACCATAAGTGGAGTCAACCAGTCCTCCAACCTACACAATCATATACAGTAGGAAATTTGTTCGTACTCTCTGATTCGACCCATAGGAGTGTTTCATTAATTAACGCACCTACCAGCAGCAGGCATACCAGACCTTTGTCATCATGGTTACAATAATAAACTTGTGGAGTGTACTGGCAGGAGAATACTGGACCTTCAATGTCATGGTTATAATAATAAAACACACAGTTGAAGGTTATGGGACACCCATTGTTAGGTTTAGACATCAAAACAACTTGGTTAGGTTTAGGGAAAGATCGTGCTTTGGGTTAAGATAGGCACCTTGTTAAGGTTAGAGGACCTATGTTTTCATTGTTACAATAATAAAACACACAGTTGAAGGCTGTAGAATGGTCATGGATAAAAGAAACCATTGGCTGTTGGTTTGAAATGAGAAACAAACAAACAGCAGTCTCCCATGTCAAAGTCCAATGTTTTGACGAGCCATCCATCCATCCTGACCTACTCTCTACGCTGACTTTGTTGCACTTTAGCAACGTCACTTAACTTCCTCCTTTGCTCCTGTCATAATTACTAGGGCCGCAAAAGGTTGCCTAATAATAAGTATGGGTTGTAATAAGCTGCTTGCACAGACAACCTATGGGTTAGTATTTTAGGGGAAAACAGTCTTAGTGGAGTACTTACTATGAAATGAGATTAAACAGTACCAGAAGAAACATTTTGTTATAGCTACAGCAGAAAATAATACTTAACAAGGTGAAATGTATACAATATAATCACAATACAAGAATCGAATAAGAAGCTGTAGAAATACTACCAATAATTTCCAAATATTAAAATACAGTAAGGCTAAGCCTATAAATAAATGCAGGAATTATTCTATACCGTAGACCGTTCACCTGATCAGTGTATGCCTTTATATAGACTGAGTAATTTTTTGATTTTTTGTTTAGTGGTCAACAAACCATTATGAATATATGTGACGCACATAAAAAAGCTGAAAGTAATGTAACACGACCTGTTTCTGCTGCCAAAGAAGAGGGGATAGGAGAGAGGACAAAACAAGTGGTTAACGGCTTAAGAGGCCTATCTGACCAGACTGTTTACAATCATGGGGAATATTTATCAGTATGTGGATTATTTTTCTAATAAAAGACCACACGGGGTGTATTTTTTAATCCCATTATAAACACAAAGTCACCTCATGTTATCCTGAGTGGCAGTGATAGAATAAGTAATGTAAAAGCATGTACTCTGTAAGAGATCTTGTTGGAAATAAGATGAATTTTGCACAGTTAAAACACAGCTGAAGTTATTATGTAATTAACTACATATTATCATTATGTAGTTATTTAGTGTGATAAAATTTTTGTTAGGAACTCTGTTTTAAAACTGGAGTTTACACATTGAAAGTCAGGACCAGCAAAATGATTCTACTGATCTATGAAATTATATATTGCTTTTTATCATTGTCACTTTATTGTAAACTCTTTTGTTCATGTCAGGATCCTGTAGGTATGATGGCTCTTTATTTCCAGTGATGTGACTGGTCAGCGGTTGGGCTGTTGACAGGTTTTGATCTGATTCTCCGAAGTTAACCTGCTCTGGAGTAGTTTGCAGCATAGGTTACCATAGTGATGTACCCTGAAAAGACAACCAGTTTCGTGAAACTGGAAAATTTGAGTTAAGCACAACAAAAAGCTGGCCAACCCATTAATCTCATTTTGTGGTACAGCCCGAGATCTTCTCTCATATGGACAACAGTGTCTAGACAGTGAAAGGACAATGTTCGGAGAGACTTAAGTGAGAAAATGAAACTGAAACAATAAAAGTAAGGATGACAAAAACCATCCTTAGCTGAAATTATGCCCTTGATTTTGTATTATATCAGCTGTCACTTTTGTTTTGTTCCACTTAAGATAGGAAAAGGTCACAGGACCTTCACTGGCTGAGGTAAATTTAATTGTTTCGATACAACCCCCTCCAGCACAACCACATTTTGACCACAAATTATTTTTTCTTATCTCTTTTCTTCCTTTTTCTTTGTTTCAATTCTTTATTTTCTTTTACACATGTGTATGTGCTTACCCTGCTTCTATTAATTCTCAAATCACATCATCACATGCACCACTTTATCTGCTTAATACTCATCTTTCAGCACATCAGCACATTCGCACAGGTGTTTCAACAATGGCTGATTAGACTGCTGCTAAAGTTTAATTTGGGTGGAGCCATGCATAACAATTAATGGGCGAGTAAGGGAAGTGTCAATCAATGTGTGGTGTTCTGTGAGTGTGTATAGCTGATATTACCTTACACATAAGACCTAATCTTTGTTGTCATTAGTTCTAAAAATTTGTCAAAAACTTGAATGTAGGATCTAAACACAAATGATTGGCTTTTTGGACTCTTTGTTGTGGCCCTTTGCTCCAAATTGTGGTCAGGTGCATCCTGTTTGCTTTAATTATCCTTGAGATGTATCTATAATTTGACTGGATTGCCCCTGTGGCAAACTGAATTGATTGGACATAGTTTAGAAAGGCACACACCTGTGTATACAAGGTCCCAAAATTCATACTGCATGTCAGGACAAAAACCAAGCCACAAACTCCATGGAACTCTCTGTAGACCTTTGCAACAAAATTACGGTTTGGCATAGATCAGGGGGTGCTTCTCAGCAACAGGGACAGGGAGACTGGTCAGAATTGATGGGAGGATGAATACAGCCAAATACAGAAGAAAACCTGCTCCAGAGTGCACTTTGTAGCAGTTTGAGAGCAGCGTGGCACAGAAAAGTAGTAATTAGTTGGTGGTGGTGGTTGAATTGTGAGGGGCTCCCAATAAAGCATCTGGAACGGTGTTACTTTTTTTTTTTTCTTGTATTCCACAGCAAAAGTAAATTCCTGTAGCCGGAGGGCCCCCTGGGTGAGACGCACACTAGGTCCCTGGTTTTGAAGACCCATAGCAGTGCTGATTGGTTTGTGACTACAGGGAAGAATCTGCTATCTAGGGAATATCTCCAACTTTCCAGGGCTCACACCACAGCAATGCACTCAGTTTCAGTGGCTAAATAGTTGTGCTCTGCATCGTTTAGGCTCTTGCTGCTGTATACTACAACTTCATCAGTTCCAAGGCCAGTTTTCTGGACAAGTAGAGCCCCAAGGCCCACATCACTGGTATCAGTGTAGACAACACTGATGCCAGTACCAGCCAGACATGCCAAGAAACTGTTGGACTGCCTTCAGGTTAGTTCCCTCCACTGCCTTGGTTTTGTCTGGATCCACCTGAATACAGGTGGCAGACACAATGTGACCCAGGAAGCTGAGGGAGGTTCATTTTTTCATGTTGATGGTGAGCCTTGACTCTCTGAGTTTTTGGAAAACCACCTGGAGGTCGCTAAAGCGCTGTTCCCAAGATGGAGGGTAGATGATTATGTCATCCAGGTAAACAAAAAAGATGTTGCCCCTCAGTTCTCCAAAAACCATTTCCATCAGCCCCTGAAAGGTTGCTGGTACATTTTTGATACCAAAGGGCATGACTTTGAACTGGTAGAATCCAAAGGGGCAGGTGAAGGCTGTTTTGTCCCTGCTGTTCTCATCCATCAGGCACACTGCCAGTAACAACTGTTGAGGTCGATGGTTGAGAAGACAACAGAACCAGCAAGTTAGTCCAGGATGTCTCGCTGGTGTATGTCACTGCATTAAGTGTGATGTAATTCACACAAAGTCTGGGCTTCCCAACATCTTTTTTAGGAATGACGACCACAGGAGACGTCCAAACTGAAGATGAGAGTTTGATGATGTCAGCATTTCCTCCAACAGTTCCTTTATCACCTTGAGTTTCACAGGGGAGACTCGGTAGGATCTTTGTTTAATGGAAAGATTTTATTCATCAGAACATTTGTTCGGCCAAGTGAGGAGGTGCACACATCTGCATTCATTTGTAACATGTCACTGAACTGACTCTTTCTGCCTCCATCCAACTGAGCTCTTTCCACTGCCTTTTTGAACATTTCTGTGTTCAGACTGGAGGGGATAGGATGAGCAGCCCTCCTTTGATCAATGGCAGAGTAAAAGGAAAACAGGCCGTTCCCAGTCCAATCAGTACCATTGTTGTTGATATTTTTTCTTGCTGTTGTTCCTGAACTAGTAAAAATTCTGTCAAACATCCATGTGCAGCCAGCTGAGACTCAGGAAATCCAGTCCTAGGGCTGCAGGAAAGGACAGGCTTTGGGATGAAAGACCTACCATTGGGTATGATCCTGTAGTTTGACTACAATGTACTGCCATCCCAATGGCCATCTCTCACCAACATTAGCCAGATAAAGAGGACTCCCATCCCAGGGGTTTGAGTCCTTGTCCTCCTCCTTTGCGGCCTGCCACAATTCCTCATTTAGAAGTGTGAATCCAGAACCTGAATACACCATAGCCCTGCCTTTCACCTCACCAATTGTTATAGGGATAACTAGTTGATGTGGATGAGGTCTAGAAGTAGAAAAGGGGAAAGCTCTCTTCCCTGGCTGCTGATGTGACACTGCTTGCATTATAGGATTGCCGCTGGTGGATGGCCCAGTTGGAGGTGAAGGTTGGTAAGCGGGCTTATTAGAAGAACAATTTGGACAATTGTGTGGTGAGCAAACCTTTTGAGCAGGTCTTACTGTTGCAGGAACGAGGGATGTGTGTGGGGTGGTGGTGGGTGTCACTACAGTCTGAGAGTTTTTGGTGGCAAGGGGGTATTTCCGGGGTGCCTCTTGTTGTGATTGCTTCCCTCTGTCCTTTTCCAGCTGCTGACTGAGCCTCACCAGTGCATCCACTGTTTTGATCATACTGCTCCTCATCTGGCCCATCAGATGTATATTCTATAGTATAAGATGACTGACGTTTTCCTCTGAGATATCCAGTTTCCACTGCCGACAGAGTGCTCGGTACATGTAAGCAAAGTCCTGTATGCTTTCCTCATCACACTGAGGTTTTGTGTGTCCCGTGTTCTGATCCGCTCCTCCAGTTCATCCATGTAATCCCCTGAGACGAAAGCTGATAGGATTTTATGCTCGAAGTCCCTCCAGGTAGATGTTTCCAGCCTCACCACGTCCCACCAGTTGCAAGCTGTGCCAAATAGGACATCCAAGGTCAGATAGTCCTGACACTGTTCCAGGTAGGAACGGAGGGTCGGTATAATCTCCTATTCTGTCAAAACAAGAAAACTGCAATTTAATTGGGCTTTTTACCATCAATTTTCCCCTCAGGTCACCCTGGATAAGGGAGCCCGCTGGAGAAGGAAAAGCCTCTGTATAACAATCAGGTTGCATGGTGGAGTGCAGTCGCAGCCAAGCTTTAACCTCTGGATGTACTGTAGGTAGGGAGGCAAAGGGAGGTGGATATGGAATGGCAGTTGTTTGCACTGCTCTTTATTGTAATGATTGTAATGAAGGGTGTAGGGTTCAGAGGGTTTGTTCCTTGATGGTGCTCGCTCCCTCAGCCATACTACTGTGCAATTACTCATTACATGTTGCTGTTTCTTCCTTCAGGCATGTGACAGTGACCACCATCGGAGTCATTACATCACCGATGTCCTTAAGCATCTCAGTATGGTGATGATGGAGCCTTTTACTTGAGAGTGTCTTTGACTTATGTCCTGAAATACTCCATATGTTGTTTTATATAGTCCTTATATTGTTGCTGTCCTTGTTCCTGCATCCCAGTAAAGGCATGTTTATGCACAGACAGGATGTCCAGCATTTTTTGATTATGAGTTTGTTGCACTGCTTTTCACTGATGAATTAAGTCATTCTTTTCCTTCAGCCAAGGTGTACTGTATGTTTGTGTTATCCGGAGCCTTTAACAGTGGAGTAGCAAGAGTGTCATCTACTGTGAGTTCCATGTCCAGTAATGCTAACTTTGGTTTGACTTTTCCATTCCCTTGTCCAGAATTAGGATTCCCCTGTTGCCCAACAGAGGGAGAGATTTCCTGGTTTACGGAGGGTAAAGGTTGCAATTGGCCCTCCTGGCCAGCAGAGAACAAAATTTCCAGTACTTCTAGTCTGAGGTGTCGCTTTTTATGTAAAGGTCGCTGGCTGTTGAGCCATGGTGCCAGTCAGTCTGACAAATTATAATTTTTAGTTTACAGCCCGAAAAACCCAACAAAGGAAGTGATACAGGTATCAACCCCTGTACCAAAACAAAATACAGAACCAAGCAAGAAACACACAACAGAGCAATATACAATGTTCCCGACGTCTATTATATAAAAAGTGACAGTTCAAAAATTCAAACAAACAGCAGTTCAACCTAACCCTGGAGTCAGTTTCTCAGTCTGTGTCATTATCTGCAAAGTTTTCTGCGTAGTCGAGGCTTTCTTGGTTTCCTCACTACCTCTACATCAATAGAGTTCTCAAAATCTAGGCAGAGTGAAACTTCTCGTCAGTGTTGCAAATGTGTAATTTGCTCCGGTAAACCCGGTGTTACCTCCTGTTTTCAGCCTCAGAGGAGGCAGCAGGCTACCAGAAATAGACGGCCAGGGCAATGAACAGAGGATTGATGAATAAACTGTGTGATAAGTGAGACAAGCTGAATCTGGTCTGTGAGGATGAAGCCTAATCAAACAGTGAGCTTTATTTTTCATGTTGCCTGGAGTTGGCAGGCTAGCGACAGACACTCCGACTGACTGACCTCTTCCCCTGTGTGTCGACTTGTGAGTACGCGCCATATCGCTTTTTGTAATTCGTCATTCATCCCTCTAAAGCTGTGTGTGTGTGTATGTGATGTAGGGGGTACATCCTTAAAAGCACAGCTCGCCACAACTTGACCTGAGGCCCCAGTCTCAGGTCACATGCATGACAAGAAGCATACAGCCATGTAAATGCTGGAGTGGCTTCAGGACAAACTTCAGGACTTCAGCTTTAGGTTTCTGACTTTCCTTGAGTGGCACAGTCAAAGCCAAGACTTAAACTCCGTAGAACATTTGTAGACACACCCAAAGTTAGCAGTTCACTGATGCTTTGCATCTAATCTGACGGATCTTGAGAGGATCTGCCAGGTAGAATGGGATAAACTGCCCAAATCCAGGTGTGCAAAGCCTCTTAGAGACTTACCCAAGGAGACTCAAAGCTACAATTGCTGCCAAGGGGTTCAAAAAAGTACTGAGTTAAGGGTCTGAATACTTTTTTAAATGACATATTTCAATTTTTGATTTTTAATAAATATACAAACATTTTTAAAAACATGTTTTCACTTTGTCATGTAACATTATGGAATATAAGTTAATGGGCAAAAAAAATGACAATTCTATCCTTTTACAATTAAGTATACAACACATTAGATAGTGCAAAAGTGACAACCTAGGATACATCTAGATTTGATAGTTTTTTTGTCCTTAAGGTTTTGTGTGTCTGACATTTGATCAGTTCTTTGGGGTTATTTGACAGATTCTATGGAAATAAACAATTCAGTTTGAGATAAGAAAACAACTCCAGACAAATGAGTAAACTGGATTACCTGATGAAAGGATGTGAGATGTGGTTTTTTGTAAGCACCAGAAACGGCTTGTACAGTAAGTGGACCTTGAGTTAAGACCAGCAATGAATTATATGCAACTCTCTAGCCGTTTCCAATTATAAGCTGCAACTGAATTAAAGTACCATGGGAAAACTACGATGTTGAAACAGAGAACAGTGTAAGAGAACTGCATACAAATACATGTATATTGTACTGCAGTAAAACCCACATGTACATTACCTTTTTTGCTTGATGAAAACTTCTGTCAAAAACAAGGTAATGAATGAAAACAGTTGCATCAATATATAATACGCTCCGTGGTTTCTACTAGGTACACCTTTAAATCTAATTCAGTCGAATACATAAATTCTGCCATAATATCTATCTTTACTAAGCACATAATGTTCAGGTTTTGGTGACATTTGTCGGAAACACGTTAATTCAACGTTATTTGAATGTTATTTATTGAGGTCATAGTTAAAGGTAAAGTACTGGACGGCTTTATATTGGGATGTGTTTCTATTTTTTTGTCCTCTTCATTTACATACATGAGGGTGGCAAAATAATGGAAACACATTTGGATATAAATCAGTCCAATTACAACACGTGTATGACAGTGTCAACAACATCTGAACCTTATAGGCATCGAAAAAAAAACAGACTTTATGCAAGAATATAGTTTGATTATTTGAAAACTTCAACACAGCTTTTAGTAATGGGGTTTCTGACACTTGTGATATAAAACTATAATAACATAAGATGTGATTGTCAAAGTTAAGTATGAAGATGGTAATTTTCACTTACAGCTGTCAAAGTATGCAATACATCCTCATGTCAACAAGTCACACGCAAGCAAACACATCAATCACGCATACAGAAACACACATGCAACTGCTCTCACTGTAACCTCAGCATATGCATGTCTTTAAAGCAATCTTAGACATTAGCACGGAGGGAGGGATGGAGAGATTGCGAAAGTGAGTGGCGAGGGATGGAGGTGAAGTGAGGGAGGGCGACCAAGAGTTCCACAAATTATATATAACTACTTGTACAATTACGGGTCTCTATTACTAACTGCAGTCTGTCAAAACAGTGAAGGCTCAACAAGAGGATAAGACTGAGGCAAACGCCATTTGGATGATGCAATGGGGTAGGAAAAAGAAGTGAGAGAAGGAGTATCAGGGAATATCAGAAAAATACCCAAAATGATGAGCAGAGGTCTTTCTTAGACTGTTCTGTGGCATTTATTGATTTATTGTATTATTGTTTCTGGTCCAAGACTGTAGTGGTCATTGCAGCA
Source organism: Xiphias gladius (assembly GCF_016859285.1). Taxonomy (NCBI): domain Eukaryota; kingdom Metazoa; phylum Chordata; class Actinopteri; order Istiophoriformes; family Xiphiidae; genus Xiphias; species Xiphias gladius. The sequence continues at coordinate 24,381,092 of NC_053410.1, forward strand.
CTAGTTATTTGCCGGTTTCTGGAGGCAACTGACGCAATGTTTCATTCTTTCCGATCTGGGCTATGTCCCTCCAATTGAGACATAAAAAATCACTTGGTAGAGTGGAGGGTTTGGAGTTGTAATATGCAGAGAGATTGAGAGCGCACAACTGAGAAGAATTTTAGTAATAGCAATCTACAGTGAAAAATTTAGATTTTTTTTCTTTTTTTTTTCAGTGAAATGTTGAGGGAAGTCTGCATCCTCCAATGCAGAGAAAAGTGTCCGGTCACCCACAGTATTTGACTGTGTCTTCCCAGCTCGCATTGTGAAAGCAACACAATAGATGAGCAGCAGCAGCAGCTTCAGTCCTCGGTCTTTGTCAACACAGGATGCGTTCACGTACAGCATTTAGTGTAAGCGAGTGAAATGCAAGCCATTACGCAGCCTGTGTAGACAGTTGGATTTATTAAAATAGAAGGATTTCTGTTCCGTAAGATGTGTGAGATGGACAACTGAAAAACATGGCAGTTTGACTACTTTCTATGTTGGACATAAGATGCATTAGTTCACAATTATACGCAGGTAAAGTGTAGTTGCTGTAGTCAGCTGTATTTGCTAAAGCTGAAACATACTGTATCTGTTCCAACACAAGCAAATGCGATGGACACCTGCTGTGCATCCCATATAGACTGGGAGATATTGATTTTTTAGAGCTATGAGAGGGTAGGACATAACAGCAACTAGTCTCCACCACTTCTGCACCTGACACACACACACACACACACACACACACACACACACACACACACACACACACACACACACACACACACACACACACACACTCAAGGAAGTGAGGGTTACAGCAGTGTCAACAGGCAACTGATTGAAAGAAAGCAGGAGAGAAAGAGAGGGAGGGAGGAGAGATAAGGAGAGGGAAACGCACCCTGTATAAATCACTCTATCTGACAGGGTGGGGGCGGGTGAGAAAGAGAGAAAGAGGAGTAAATGAAGTGATAGAGAGTATCTCTTTCCACATTGTTCAGAGTTATGTAACATACTATAGTGTACTGGTAGGAGTCATTGTAAACAAATGCAGCCACAGATGCATTCAGTATTTATACATCTATAACACAGAAAAGCCGCAGTGGACATCCACATTAAAAAAAAAAATCCTCTGTCCTCTACATTTTATGCACACTCACAAATTCACATATATATATATTTTATGTACACTTAAATACGCACAATAAATGTACAGGTTCTAGGGTTTGAAACTTTTCAGGGTGATGAGTTGTTTGAAAATAATATGAGGATGCATGAAGAATAAACAGAAAGGAGAGTGAAATGGGGAGACAGTATATGATGGATCAGAGTCATTGTGTGTTTGCAAAAAGGGATTACAAGGAAAGGAGAGAAAAATGACAGCTGGAAAAAGAAGGGGTATTTTAAGAAAGAAGGATGGAGAGAAGAGAAAGAGAGAGAAACTGAAAACAAAGGTATATGTGAAGTAAGAGCAAGCAAAGGATACAGAGAAAGAAAGAGGAGAAAAGGAAAGAGAGGAGAGGAGAGGAGAGGGTTTGGATTTTAAGTGCCTTTATTAAACCATCATCAGGAAAAGCCAGATCATCGTCACATCGCCACCCAAGAACAAAAGAGGAAAACACCAAACCAACCCTCCCCCCTCGGACAGAGCATAAAACCCCCCCAACAGCCCAAATATGCCTGAAAGTTTGCATATTGTCCATCATATGATAATAAACGTGTTCTACCTTCAGTCGGGCCTTCAACAGCCCCTGCAGAATCAGCACAAGTTCCACACTGTCAGTGCTCTTAATCTGGTTCCTGCCTGTCAGCCAGATGGCCAACTTTTCAGAACCAGATAAAAAGTTCATCAATGTATAGGGTGTCTTCTTCGGGAGCCAGACACCCTCTCCACATTTAAGACCTTATTACCCCACTAGAAGACTGTGCTCCCAGAACACAGGCTTGCTTATGGTTCCTAGAGTCTCCAAAAGTAGAACGGGAGGCAGAGCCTTCAGTTATCAGCCTCCTCTACTGTGGAACCATCTTCCAGTTTGGGTCTGGGAGGCAGACACCTTCTCCACGTTTAAGAGTAGGCTTAAAACCTTCCTTTATGATAAAGCTTATAGTTAGGGCTGGCTCAGGCTTGTCTTGAACCACACCCTTGTCATGCTGCTATAGGCCTAAACTGCCGGGTGACTTCCCATTATGCACCGAACTCCTCTCTCCTCCTCTTCCTCTCCATCTGCAGGCATCCATATGGCATCAATGCTTGTTACTAACTTCACTTCTTCTCTCTCCCGTAGTTTTGTGCTTTCTTGACTATCTCCTCTCTCTTCCTGTCGCTTTCTACAGGTATTTCTTTATCTATTATCATCTATTATTATATTTAGTTTTATTAGTACTATTGTTATAATTACTAGTTTTATTATTAGTCTCATTATTGTTACAAATCTTTATGTTATACGTCTACTGTGCTATGCCCCCCCCCCCCCAATTCTCCCTCTCTCTCTCGCTCTCTCTCGACCCAGCTGGTTGGGGCAGATGGCTGCCCACCATGAGCCGGGTTCTGTTCAAGGTTTCTACCTGTTAAAAGGGAGCTTTTCCTTGCCGCTGCTTGCTCATGTGGGAGTGTTGGGGGTTTCTGTAAATATAACTTTAAAGAGTATGGTCTAGACCTGCTTTACATGAAAAATGCCCTGAGATAACCACTGTTATGATTTAGCGCTATATAAATAAATTTGAATTGAATTGAAAAATTCTTCTTTGCACAGTATTTGGGGCCAAAAATGAACAAACCAAAAGAAAAATTCTCCCCAAAACCCTGAAACCACCTTTTTAAAAGCTCAAACAGTGCCGACAGCCAAGGACACTGAACAAATAAATGTACTGAGCCGACCTCTCAGGCTGCACAGCAAGGGTTCAATAGCTAAGCTATATAGTTGACCTGAGATAGGACAACCCTGTCCTATCCCTCACTATACGGAGATTGGCTGGCTCCGCCTTTCCCCGTCTTCACCATACATTTGGCACCATTATATAATACCCCAACCCAAGCGGGAAAACCATCACTGATACCAAAAGCCTTTAGTGCAGAAAACAAATAAGAGTGATCAACGCCATTGAAACCAAAAAGACAATACCACAATTAACATTATAGTATTTACACACATCAATAACATTTGTATAGCAAACCTTTTTTCCATGATTGTCCTGTCAGGTACACAATAAGTTTGGTCTGTGTGTACAATTATTTCCAGGATGTCCTTGAGTATATTTGATAAGGCTCTGAAAAGCACCTTATAATCTGCACAGAGGAGGGCAACTGCCCTACAGTTCTTAAGTAAGGCCCAATCTCCTTTCTTTGGTAGCATAGAAAGCACTGCTCGCTGACTAGAGACTGGGAAGGATCCTGTTCTGAGACACTCCAACAAAACACCACGTAAATCAGGTCCAATGGTATTCCAGAAATGCCAATTAAAGTCACTGGAGAGACCATCAATCCCCGATGCCCGTCCCGATGCTATCTGGTTAAAGGTAACCGTCAACTCCTCCAGGGTCAGCTCACATTCCAGGGGCTTAGTTGAGGAAGCCCTTCCAGGAGCTCCTTGTGGCACCCCATGCTGCTCCCAAAAGCGCTCAAAGCACTAGCAGAAAGTACTGTCTTGCAGGAGTTTATTGTTAAAAATCCAGAAGGATTTAACCCTTTCACCTGGGGAAATGATCAAGTCTATGCTGAATAAGTTGTGGTCAGTGAATCCAACTGGACTTATGTTACTGTAGACTAGTCTGGTGCTAGGACATGGGAAATGTAGCTTCTATCCAGTCTGGCTGCACTCACCGTGTTATCTCTGACCCTCACCAATGTGTATTGTCTGGACTTTGGATGTTTGACCCTCCATGTTTTGAGCAGATCCAGTTGTGTTATGCTCTGGGATGACTGTGGGTGGGGTTCCTCACTTTTCCTGTCTATAGTAAAGTCTACAGTACAGTTGAAAGCCGCACCAATGATGAATTGATCCTGATGGTGATTCCTTAGCTCATTTTTTAGCTTGGTGAAAAAACCTACTCTTTCTGCTCCTTGATTTGGGGCATATATGTTAACAAAGCAGAACACCGAGTTCTCTATTTTTGCCCTGACATTCAGCAGCCTACCTTTCACTACTTCAGTAGAAGATAGAACAGTTGCATTTGCAGTTGTTCTAAACAGAACCGCTACCCTGCACTAAAGTTAGCGCCATGGCTAAGGGCATATGAACCCCCCACCACTTCAGAAATTAAAGCTTTTTTGTGCCTGTCTCCCCACCATTAATGTTCAGGGACCCTATTTTGAGGCTGCGCATAGAGAGGTCAGAGAAGAGAAACAGACTAAACACAAGCAGGAAACAGTAAAGTGAGGAAAACACCTTGTCATACATGATCTACTTTCTAGTCTTTTTAGCAGTTTTATTTTTTGCTTCTTTTCTCAGAGTTGCGATATCATCCGAAAGGTCAAAACCGACCAGTTTTTTCAATATGCCAGCAGATCTGATGAATTTGTCAGTGCCTCTGTAATCATTCACTCTGACAGACTTTCCAAATGTTTCATCCAGAAATTGAGTTATGAGTTATACTGTATCTGACTCAGAGTCATACTCCATTTCTTCTTCTTCACTTGATATCTGGCTATTGAACACACCTTGTCTTTCATTGGTGATCACAGTGTGATCTCTGCCTGCAGAATTTGTGGCAGCTGTTTCCTCAACATTTTCTGCTGACTGTGGTTGTATGTAAGCTCCTGCAGACTGAGAGCTACTCAGGTTTTCTGCAGTCAAGAAAGCCTGTTGCCTCTCAAGCTGACTCTGTTCCTCCCAATCTAAATCATTATTCTTGGTGTTTGAATCAGTAGCGCCTGCTGCTGCATCCGCAGCACCGTGATTCACCACTGCACTCCCAGCTGCGGGCCCACCCGCTGCCTCGGCAGGAGCTGACTTGTCCGCCACCACCTCGGGATAAGCGGACTCGTCCGCTGCTGCATCCACCCGCTGTTTATGCGCACACAAAAATGCTTTTTTGACGGACATCTCCACACTCAAAACATTTAAACTGTCCTGAGCTGGCATAAACCATATAGTAGCCATCACCGTGCTTTACTTTGAAAGACACCTCCAGCGTTTGTGTAAGAATATGAACCTGCCGCCTCAAAGACTGAACAGGCTTCAGTTTGGGATCCTTACATCCCAAACTCACTTTTTGGCAATTTTACCAAACATACAGAGCTCGTTCTCTGACAATTCGTTAGATACAAATGGTATAAACACGCCACTCTCAATCAGATGATGAACAGGTGGCTCATCTTTCAAGAACATAACCACTGCTTTGTTCATTCTTGATGCAAAACAAAATTTATCGTGTCCTGCCTGTTCACCAACAGCCAACAGAACCTCCTCCATGGGTATGTTACTATCCGGCGGGATTATCCTTACTTCCTGCCAGCAGACAGAGCTGTCATCTCGGAGGACGTCATCCCTCCCGAAAACCCCCTTACAAAACAATACACATAGGACAGATGAAAAATATAGTAGAAAATCCAGAAACAGGGCCAGAAAACAATTCAAAACTCTGCGTCACTCACACGTCCACAACCCTCACTCATGCTCACGTCACAAACAGGAAATGGGAGAGGAGAGGAGAGGAGAGAACTCTCAGAACAGCTCTCTCAGGCCCAAACCACACGTGAATTTTGTTTGTGCCCAAGAGAAAATACTAAATAGGAGAAAAAGGGAAAATGCCACAGATTCTCTTAAATCTGTTTGTATGAGGGATTCTTGCATGAGGCCCATTGTTTTATGAGCCAGAATTTTCAAGCCATGGCTATGAAATTGTGAGTTAAGTCTGAAGTCAAGTCCAGGTCATAAACTTTGTATTTCAAGTCATAAACAAGTAAAATCTAAATCTTTATCTAAGTCTATACTCACACACACACACATATATGTATATATATATATATATATATATATATATATATATATATATATATATATATAGCACATGTTGCACAGGTTGTCAGATTCATTTAAAATACATCTGTTTTCAGGAAAATGAAGAGTTGATTCACCGAAAACTTTTTTGATAATGAATTTTTTAACCTTTGGCCTTTGAAAAAGATAGCAAGTCATGCCAATTCACTACCACAACTGTTAAATTTAAAGTCTAGCTGCAATTTTCATTGTTTTATTTTTTTTTTGTTGTCAAATCATCGGTTACAACTACTACATCAGATCTGCATCTGGAGTGTGCTCAAGACCCCTATGTTGACTTTGATTTGGGCAGCCCTTGGCAATCTGGACTTCATGGGTACATGTCTATTAAATCTGCAATTCTACAAGTGCAAGATAGTCTGAACAATTGGTTAAAAGGTAAAAAATTAAAGCAAGAAGTTAAGGGAGAAGAGCAGTGGGCAAATATGGAGAAGGGGAAGAAAAAAGCTGATTGATTTCATACTTCTTACTTGATTTCATCAAGTTAGAAGGAAATAGTGTAAGGTAAAATGGTAAACCAGGAAAGAGAACAAATGTAAAAGAATTATAGGAGAGAACAAAAAGAAACAAGTGAGAAAGTGCAAAGAAAGAGTAAGTTTAAGTTAAAGAACCAAAGAAATTAGAAGAGAGAAAAAGAATGGGGAAAAAAAGGGGGGGGTAGAGAAGGAGTGATATTAACAAAGAGTAGAGAGAGAGGCTGCCAGCTTTCTCTGAAGCGTCTTAAAGGCCTCAGACTCTCATGTATATTAATGGCGCTGAGATATGACAATGGTGACACAAAGCCTGTTTACAGGGAGATGGCTGGCTGCAGCCAGGTTGAAACTGTTTAGCATGCAACTCTGCTGGGATTTATCACACCGCACCCATGTCGGAGTCTGCTCAACTTAATACAGCAATACGGCTTTTTGTACGGTGCATTTACATTTCACTTTTTTTCCAGGCATCTAGCTGAAGTGCTTATTCAGAGCAACTTACAATGAGAGCAACATTAGAAAACACTCCTGGATCATCATGAAAGATTACAAGCAGACAGAATAAAGGAAGTCAAAGGTCAGGGGTTTCGAGGTCTTATAATAATCCCGTGACCAAAGAAACGTCACATAAGAGTGAAGTAACCAGGAAATCTTATTTGATCTGTAATCGTAACTGTTGACAAAACTTGCATGAAATACCCAAGACAAGTTTTCCCCAAGACATCACAATTCACATCATATCAGATGAATTCCCCAAAATTAGCACAAACTTAAATGCAGATGATTTGTTATCCACATGAATTATGTGACGATAATTTCTCTCCACCACAAAGGCATATCTGACAGTAACATGAGTTACAAAGACAAGAGAACCTGTTTTTTTGTTTTGTTGCTTTCATCAAACAAAGATGATTTCCAACAGTGAGTTTGCTAAGACATTTAAGCTCAAACTTAAAGCCTGGTAAATGCCTGACCCTTGCAGACTTTACAGCTACAATCTGTTATGCAAGCTTTTTGTTATAAATTTGTAGAGATAACATTATCAGAGGTTATTTCCTCAGACTCAGACTGCCACTCACTGTAGGCAGTATGTGTTGCAGAACAACACCAGAAAGAACATGACAAGGTCATACCTGACCTCATTACCTTATCATCTTTGAATGAAGAAGAGCACTGTCAGCAGGTGACAAGGCTAAGAGCGTTTTCAAACTTATGTTTAGTCCAGTTGAATCAGACTCCATTTCATCTTCTCCTTTGATTCCTTTGGGTAGACGTGACCACAGCAACCGATCGCAGACTAAAGCAACTGCACCGAGACCGTTTAGAGGAAATGGTCTGAGTCCTGTCAAACAAATGCTGGAACAGTTTGTTTGTGGTGGGAACATGATTTGACTTCGATCTGACCCAACTACAAGGCGTAGTCTGCAACTTTGGGGATGGGGAGGAGCAAAATTTATAGTTGCTACCAGCTAGTTTGAGAATTAATCAAGGTCTAAAATGGACTAGCAATGAGGTATGTTTTCTTTTTGATGCTGTATTTTGGTGGTTAGGAACTTCCTGTATTTATTGACAGCTTTAGCCGCATTCTCACGTAGCTTACAATAATGCATTCTGGCTCACTTGAATTGTTTTCTGTGTGAGAAGAAAATGAAACATGGGCGAAACATAATACGTTTACCAATTAATCTACTGATTCAGAAAAGAGAAAATGAACTTTAGGTTTGCAAACACCCAGAGTCTAAAGCCATCCTAGCTATGCTAACAATGACAGTGCTAGCATGTCAATGTTTTTACAATGAATGTCTGGATCATTTACTATGAATTAGATTTTTTTTAACTCTGAAGTCTGGTGTATGCCGTTTGACATTGGCCTTGGCGGAGGTCTGTTCTGTACTGGGTGCATTTTCTAGTTCATTTATTTATTTATTTTAAATTTGTTAAGATGTTTTTTGTTGAGACTTAACTACCTAAAAATGTATCCAATTCTAGCATCATGCTAATACTGGGTAGGGCCTCCTTTTGCTCTCAAATAAGCTTCAGTTCTTCGTGGCATGGATTCTACAAGATGTTGTAAACATTCATTTGAGATTCTGGTCCATGTTGACAAGATTGCATTACATAATTTCTGCAAATTTGTCAGCTGCACATTCATCCTGCAAATCTCCTGTTCTACCACATCCCAAAGGTCTTCTGTCATGTTATTAAAACCGGTCAGATGCGTTTTCCTTTGTGACATGGTGCACTTTCATGCTGGAAGTACCCATTAGAAGATGGTGAATTGTGGCCGTGAGGAGAAGCACATGGTCAGTAACAATACTCACATAGGTTGTGGCATTCAAATGATGATTGATTGGTATTAAGGGGCCCAAAGTATGTCAAGAGAATATTCCGCACCCCATTATGCCACCACCACCAGCCTGGACTGTTGACACAAAGTGTTTTTCTAGTGTCCAACTTCTACCTCAAAGTTCAGTGTGTTCTACATACTGAAATTTTTTTCTGCTCACCACAGTTGTAAAGAGTGGTTATCTGAGTTACCATAGTCAGCTCCAACCAGTTTGGCCATTCTCCTCTGACTTCTCCCATCATCAAGCTGTCTCTGTCTGCAGAACTGCTTCTCACTAGATGTTTTCTGTATTTTGCACTGTTCAGAGTAAACTCTAGAGACTGCGGTGTGTGGAAATCCCAGGAGATGAGTAGTATCAGAAATAGTCAAACCAGCCCATCTGGCACCACATCATGCAATCACGCCACAGTCTAGGTCACTGAGATCACATTGGTTCCCCCTTTCTGATATTTGGTATGAACATTAAATGAAGCTCCTGACGTGTATCTGCATGATTTTATGCACAGCACTGCTGTCACATGATTTCATGAATAAGCAGGTGAACAGGTTTTAGTAAAGTGCTCAGTAAGTTTAGTTGTATTAAATATCAACCTATGGTGGATCTTTGTTTTATCTATCTCCCCCTCATTCCTGTCAGTTAAAAAACCTTTTCTATCAGTTAATAGGTTAATTAAGCAAATAAATGTAAAAAAACAAACAAAAAAAAAAACAATTTTTGCATATTTGACCCTAGGGTTGCCCCCCTGTCCATTACACCTACTATTTTATATTCAACATTGTTTTGCCTTCCAGGCTGAAAATGAGTTCAACCCGGCCCTGGCAAATTCTGAAGTGACTCAAAATTGATGTTGTATATATAGCATATTTGAAAAAAGTAAGAATACACCCACTAGCTTTTCGGAGCTTTCAACTCCATCTGACAGTCTTCTTAATATTGTATTGCAGTGATATAGACTGTGACTAAAATTCCATTGGGCCGGCCTCACAATATGTGACATGCAACAAAACCTGCAAGATAACTGTTATCACACAGTGTGCATTGGGCCTTCACTGTATATTTAAATACGCAAGTGTACATTTACATGATGAAAATTGTAACTTGACACACACCTGCAATGTGTAGTTGGCCTCCAGCTCCTCCTCCTACTGCTTGGTGTCAACAAGAAAGAGCTGACTCTCTCACACTTTTTTTTTTCCCTCCCTCATCAATGGGACGTGTTAGGGAGGTGTGTTATTGTGTGTTGTAGGGTGGGGTGGTGGTGGGATGGGGGGCTGAGTCTGGTCCAGACAGATTCAAGTCTTTATTGAAAGATCATATGGGATGACTGAGGAATCCCATTACTTGTTGATTAAGTATTGATCCCGAGCCGTCCAAGTATTAACAAGTAAGCTAATATGGTCTGACCCATGGGACCAGTGGCTTGGGGTGTGTGTGTTTTTGTGTGTGTGACTGAATGAAAAATAGAGAGAGATGGAGAGACTGGAAGAAAGGAGTGTGCCTGAGAGTGTGAGAGGTTGAAAGATCATAACAGAAAGAAACTGTATATAATTCTACATATTACATTAAACCAGATAGAGAGAGACAGCAATTAAACTTTGAGACAACAGAGAAAGAAAGTGAGGAAAAAGTTGACTGCAAGAAGGAAAAGTGGAGCAAACCTGAGTGTTAACACGTCAAAGAAAGAAACAAAGAGGGGAGAGAGGTATTTAAGCATGGGGGGAGGGGTTAGGTGCTCAAGGCTTTGGTTGAAATGTCAACCGTACTGTCAAGTGGAGATCAATTCCTTCATTACTCTCTGTTCCTGCCATTACCATCATCACATGGCATTTCTTTGGGGAACTGATGGTTCCCTCATTCATTACATACATACAAGTAACATTTCTTTACAAATATCTTTCAACTAAATACACTTACATTTGCTACAGAGTACAATGTACAAATATGGAATATGTTACAATAAATGATAGTAAATTATTTGATGGTTATAAGTTTTAATGTTGGAGCAATTTTATAATGTATGTCTGTATACAGTATATATAAATAAGCTACTTTGAGACAATTGACCCATCAACATGTCAAGGACGTATGGATGTAAGTAAGTAGGGGTGTGCATCTTGAGTCAGAGACGACCTATATGGGTAGCGACAGGATAGCGTCGGGATGGGGAGGATCAGGGAAACCCTGTCTGTGCATTAGCGACTGCACCTATGTGCTTTGATTGACTGCAACAGGATTACACCCGCTCCGCACCTGCCATTCTCTCAGTCAAGCCTCACGTCGCTATCTGGGCTGGCGGGCAACAGAGAAAATCACGTTAGCTAAGCTAACAACAAGCTTCAAAATGTCTCTCTTGAAGCTAAAGAGATGCAAAGTTGATTGTGAAAATCACCAATTCCAGAGCGAATGGACTGGTATTTGTTGACTCTGCAAGCCGCTACTAGTTATAAACCGGTGTATTTATTGTGCAACAAATGCATTGCTGTGATGAAAGAAACATGGTCACTTTTGCAATGATAGCATCCCTGAATGTAGCCTGGAAACTAACCAGACAGAAGAGGCCTTTTACTGCGGTGGACACCGTTAAACTTTGCATGCTTGCTGTCAGTGATAAGGTAGTTTATGACAAAAAAGTTAAGGAAAGCATCACTTCCTCCAACAAAAAATGCCTCTCTTGGACGTATCATCTCTTCGCAGAGTGGAACTACTTGCAAAGGATGTCTCAAAAAAGCTTTTGGAAAACTTTCAAAAAGCAGAGGTTATATCTATCGCTGTGGAAGAATCAACTAATTGTATTTGTAATTTTTTTGGAGTGCACTTTTGGGATGGACTTCTGGGGCTTAGTCCGTTGGAGGGACACACTGAAGGGGACCAATGAGAAGTACAATGAGTGTCTTAGGAGTGCCCTTTTTACTAATGAGCCAAGCTATGTTGAGATAGCAGTGTAACATCTCTCACTGACTCAGAAACGCTCAAAATGACAGACGTCTGATATGTACGGTAGTTCTATAGTACTAAATCATTGATTGAGGCATGAAATGCTATCGTAGTGAAAATACAAATACTACAGATCTGTTTATATTTATAGCTGTTATGATGATTCAAATAGGCCTACTTATTATTAGTCTGGATACGGTTTTACTGTTTTCACCTTTAACAAATATGGATATGTACATGCTAAAAGCACCTTATGTCTAATTGGAACTGTTTTTGATAATTTTGCCAACAGGCTCATTTATTGTTAGACTGATTGGTACTGTTTTACTATCCTCATCTTGCATTGAGCATTTATGGATATGGACCTGTTTTAAAAGCTCCTTATGTATGCTTGGAAGTGTTTCTGAGTATATTATAAAAAGGCCTACTTACTGTAAGTCTGATAGATACTGTTTTACTATATTCATCTTGTTTTCTACATTTTTGGATATGATCCTGTCAGAAAAAACAACTCATACAGTACAGACCTTGTTTTTTTTTTAATGTAACTTTTTGCACTCCTGTATCAACCTTTTAACCTTAGCTTTCCAGCTTTTTTGTATGGACTGGCTGCTGTCTGGAAGTGATTATAATGATACCACTAAAGTGAAAGAAAAATGATGCAGGTGACTTGTTTATTCCATGTAGCAATATATTTATTAACATTATACTGTAAGAGTTATTCGTAGTCATTAATTGTTAAGTAATCTGTGAGCCCTCAGTGATTTTCTTATTTGGCTCACTTGATACTGAAGTTGAAAAGCCCTGGACTAGAATAATAAACATAAAACCTTGTTAAAGGTGAATAGGGTAAAAAAAAAAAAAAAAAAAAAATAGATATCACAATTAACCTTCCACAGCTGAGTACTTATATTAAGACAATTATTTTTGGTATTACAAGTTTCCTGAAATTTTACATTTGGATATGCAAATTAGGCATTATCTAATTGAATATGCACTAATTTGCGTACATCTCCAGAACAGAAAGCTGAACAGTGGATAAAGCTAAGTTAAAAATTCTCGTTTAATTTTGTTGAAATATTAGACTCAAAGTTTTTTATACTAAATTGAATTGTGGATATCTCTTTAGATCACTCCGTAAATAATCAGATTATACAAAAAACACCCATAAAAAATTTTTTTTGCCATATTTTTTACTAATAAAATTTTATATAACGCCAGCTATGAATGATATATGAACAAACCCCTTTGCAAAACGTTTCAGAATATAGATAGGAATAAAACTGGAAGGTTTGGTGTATGTAACTGAATGTATGCTACTGAAGTGGATTTTTATGGCTCGGAGTATGAGAAAAAACTCATCTGAGGTACCTTTGAGGATATATATTGTAATTGAAATTTACAAAAAGACAGAAATAAACGCAAATAGACAAAGTGTAGTAAAATAAACACCTAAATGTGTATTTTGGACATTTTCTTTCCACTAGTCTAAAAGAAGATATAGAAGGCAAAATTGCCAAAAATCTCAAAATTGACCATTGCCTGAAAAAATTTTTTGTCTGTAGTGTCATGCCTTACTGTCAACAGATCATATGAAAAGACCAAAACCATCAATATGTTGTTTATCTCTCAATATTCTATAAATGTACAGTTAGTGGTAGTTAGTTAGTTATACTTATGGACCTAACTGTATAATCAATACATAAAAAATTAATAAAAAATATTTTCTGACTACGCTACTAAGTTTTGGGCTCTCAGGCCCAAGCCCAACACTTCTATTCAAGATGAAAAGCTTTAAAGCACCTTTACTTAGGCAGTAGAACAAGCAAAATACACAACATTAGCAAATTAACCTTCGATAGTTGTTTCGGATAACATGTAAATAACATGTAACATGCAAATAGTTGCCAATTCACACATCCAGCATAGAGCAACATTAACATCCATTTGGAGTTGTGTCTCTTGCACCTGATATAAGTCCAGAGTTCACTTTCCTTTTAGCACTGTATTGGTCTCGACCACAGAGAATTAACACTCTAGCTGGTCTCTTTACCTGCTAAATTCTCCTCCATGCCACTATGCTGCTTTAAAGAAGGTTGATGAGAGTGGTAAAACTGAACCAAAACATTAAAGTTGTAGGCCTTTAAATCAAACCAGTGAGTTGAAGGAAGCTAAAACGATCGGTAGAACTGAGGGGAACTGCAGAGTTGGGTGATAGCCCTATGAGTTCATCCCTATGAACAACTCCTTTCATATTGCACATAGTTATTGGATCTATTGTTAATTAAAAAAAATTAATAATGCAGTTCTATAATTATCATAAATATATAGATACATTTGTAAATGAATGAAATCAATCGTTTGTTTTGTTTTTTTCAAACATTACTTAAACAGGATTAAAGAGTGCTTTTGTTCATCACTAGCTGCGGATTAATCCACATTTGGTGCTCTAGTGAGTCAAAATCGTCAAAAGTAGTGTGTGTTCATGCTAATGAAGGAACATGTCAACCAGTGCAACAATGTGGATCATTGAGTTTTTAATAGTTTTTGGACAACAATGGAGCTTTATGGCACTGAAGAAAAAGATATATCAGGCTTTTACTATGTTCAATAGGATTTGAACATAGATTATCGCCAGTTTAATGCTTTATATTCATTGAAGAAACCTGTGTTAGACTTGAAAAAATGTAACACAGGTTTTATTCCTAAGAAAATACATGCAGCACACAATACATGCAGGATGTAAATCCAGAGAAGTTTACTTTATTCAATGTAGAGACAAAATACAAAAAAATACTACATAACGACGGAAAAATAAATAAATCAACGAATCATCACATCAATAAAGTTCATTCAGCTTTGAATATGTATTATATGCAAACATCTGACTTCCCATCACCATCCATCCTGCTGCTTCTCCATTCATCTCCAGGATGGATAATTGTAAAATGTTTACAAATCTAAAATATATGCAATTCATCATCAGAGTTTCAGAAGTGTTATTAAAGCAAAGATTCACAAGTGCTCCCTCCCAAGCCCCCAGCAGCTCCTGTTTGAGCCCATTGACCTTAGCCACTGATAACTCCATAGTCAATACATCTATATATGCACCACACAATTGATAGAGTGAAAGTGAATCTAGTTGCTTTCAGAACATTTGCTGCAGTAGATCCAGCCAGCCATAGTTTCATCTGATATACATTTAAATATAAGGTGCAGTCATAATTTAATAACATTACTTATGGGGAAGGGTAAGAGCAATCCAGTTACTTTTGAAATGATTTTACAAACCTGCTCCCAAAATATTTAACAGGGGGGCATTCCCAGATTATATGCAGAAATGTTCCTAACTGATTATTTGACAAAGATTAAAATTAGGAGACTATACTCACTAATCCTTTTATTAGGAACACCTGTTCACCTGCTTATTTATGAAATTCCTATCAGTTTTACTCAGTTTAGAATGGTGCAAAAAACAAAAATTATCCAGTGAGCAGCAGGTTTGCGGACGGGAACACATTGTTAATGATAGAGGTCAGGGGAAAAGAGCCAGACTGGTGATGAAAGTGCTGACAGAAAGGTTACTCTCTAAACAACTGTGGTGAACAGAAGAACATTTCAGGATGCACAACATGTCGAACGTTGAGACAGATGGAGACAACGTCAGGTTCCACTCCTGTCAGCCAAGAACAGAAATCTGAGGCTGCAGTGGGTTCACCAAAACTGGACAGTTGAAAACTGGAAAAATGTAGCTTGGTGTGATGAATCTCTATTTCTGCTGAGACACACAGATGGTAGTGTCAGAATTTGGCGTCAACAGCATGAATCCATGGAATCAACCTGCCTTGTGTTAACAGTCCAGACTGGTGGTGTAATGGTGTGGGGAATGTTATCTTGGCACACTTTGGGCCTTTTAATACCAATCAATCATCATTTGAAAGCCACATCCTGTGTGAGTATTGTTACTAACCATGTGCATCCCTTTATGGCCACAATAGACCTTTTTTGTGTTTGTTAACAGCGATGACATGCTTTGTGGGCGGAGCCAAACCTGTGGCAGAAAGTGACAATTAGCTGTGTCAGAAGTTAATTTACAGCATAGGAATATGGGTACGCCTTCTACAATTATCTTAATGGTCACTTATTTTAAGGTTAAATAAGTGAACAATGAGTCACTTTCTGGATTATGTGGATTATGTGGTTTTAAGGTTTAGCTAAATTAGCATAGTGTAAGCCAAATGTTATATCACATGTATAATATTACTGTATGCCCCATTCTTTCATTAAATGCCTGCATAAATGCTGAGTGACGTATAGCTAAACTGTCTATGAACAATTTGGTTGTTTACATGCTACTTCTGCTTACACGCAAATGTTGCTAACGTTGGTCAGTGGTGTTTATGATCATGAAATAGCTATTGGCCTGAGAATGCCTGCTTTGTGGTTGCTGCTGTTACTAATTTATCGTTATTAACTACATCATTGATTTTTCCCTTTTGTGTGTTACACAGTGGAGATTTCATCAGTCCAGTCTGTCCGTTTAATGGCTTGCAACCATAAATATCTACGTTTAGCTTCAAAGGGCATCTTCGACGATGGTATTCTATAAAAATGAAGATCATCTATTTTTGCATCCAATGGCACAACAAGACATTTTTTGTTTCTCTCCAGTTGTTTCCGCTGTTTTTTTGCCACCACAATTCCATGACATTCATTCCGAATTGGTCCATTTACCCATCTTGTTATAGCTACTTCTAGCATGATAATGCACCATGTCAAAAATTAACGGCCATCTCAAATTGGTTTCATGAACATGACAATGAGTTCAGTGTACACTAGTACACCAGTACCAGTCACCAGATCTGAATTTAATAAAATGCATTTGAAATGTGGTAGAATGGGAGAGTCACAACATGAATGAATGTGCAACTGAACTACTAACTGCAAGCACTGAGGTAACTGGAGGGGCAAGTGGGAGTGGCAGGGTCTGCAACGATAGGAGATGTTAAAGAAAGGCAGCAACAACAAAAGGCAGGTGAGAGAGAATGCAAAACAGAACCTAGGCAGAGGTTGCTTCCTAAAGCTGATTGCCCAGCCAAACTGAGCACACTGGGGGAGAAGGGCCATTGTAAGCGAGGTGAGCAAGAATCTGATGGTCTGGCTGAACTCCAGAGATGTGATCACATATGTGGAGATGGGATAAGATGTCCAGAAGGACAACGGTCACAGCAGTACTCCATGGTTTCAAGATTCAGTATCATTAAAACAACAGATGGCGTGTTGAGCCATTTTCAACCCATGGAATGCCACTTTTTATAACTTGGGTAAGAAATGTAAATATCAACACCAGCATTGATGTGTTTCATCACAGTACAGTAATATCATGTTTAAGTGTGCAGTACCCCTTTAATAAATACATTTCTAAATGTCTGCTTGTCATTATGGGGTATTGAGTATAGATTGATGAGGGAAACATTTATTTAAACAATTCTAGCATAAGGGTGCAACATTAGACAATGTGAAAAAAGCAAAGAGGTCTGAATACTTTCTGAGTGCACTGAAGATTATCTGTCAGATACTGTGAGGATGGTGGTGATGCCTTCAGTCAGAGGCAAACCTGTAACAAAGTCCAAGGACCAGGGACTTTGAAGAATAGGTAGGGGTCGGAGAAGGCCAGACAGAGCAAGATGAGGGATCTTGTCAGGGCTCTGTGCTACTCTTTTCACAGGTGCTCATAAGTTGAAAAATTTAGAAGCACATAAAGAACTTTAGGGGAGCAATGAACATTTATCAAATTATTTTATTTTCTTAATAAATGGATACAGGGAGACATTTACAAGCAAAATGGTATAATTTATTTGAATACAAAAAGTACACTAGGTTTTTATTTATTTATGCTTCAATTTGAATTTATTAGTGATGTCCAGATCAAATTTGAGGTCTGAGTCCTTTAACATTGGGTATCTGCCAATACCAAGTCCTATCCAATAATTATATTTACGCTGTTTAGATGCTGATTGAACAGCCCATGATCATGGCTCAAAAATATTAAATCTATAAGCTTACATTATTGATATGATATGAATGAAAGTTCGGCTGGGAGAATGCGACCCCTGATAGTGATGAGACGCAATCCACTAAAAAGAATGTGTGTTTTTGGAACCGCAGAAACAGTCAGTTCACTCGTGGTTTTACAGTGGTGTTACAGAGTTGAGGTTCTTACCTCTTTAACTATCTTTGACAAGTACTGACAGCAGTGTGCAGAGAGCACACAAATTGACAGCAGCCAAGTTTAACTTTCTGTCATGTTGTTGCTGACAGAATTAACAATAATTAGTGACAGGTAATATAACGTACTGCCGGCAACATTTGTCATTTTGATCGGCGACAGCAAAGCTCAGCATTGGCTAAAAATGAGAAACAATAACGTTGTAACGTTATTAGCATCGGAGCCTAGTCAGCCTGCGTATCTATCCAATCTCAGTGTGTGAACTCAGAGTGACTCACTGCTGCGTCCAATTAATATTTCACATTCATACGCTAATTTTTCACTGAATTATGCAGTGGTATGCTGCACTGTAGAGTATAAACGGTATGAATGATATACACTTCTATAATAAAGTAGTTCTTCTTGTTTCTAAACACCAAAAGAAGTCTCCTCAGTCTTTTTAGACACAAAGCGAATCACTGGTCCAGCAGCTTTTGTAAGCAGGTCCTCCAGCCTGCTTTGAGCTCAGCCAGCGATCCACGTCAAATCACATGATTTTTTCATTGGACTTGTTTCGCTGCAGTGACCATGTCATCGTCATTGCATTGTTGTGTAATCATCCTTTTTGTTGTAAATAACAAAAACAGAGGATTCTTGGGCTACATTTTGTAATACGTTTTAATTTGCACACCTGCGCCTAAATATATTTAACATTTCACACACATCGATTTTAAGTCGCAAATGCGAGTGTAATGCTCACACTGTCATGCCCTGCTTGTTCTGGGAATTCACTGAACAGGCTGCAAAAGTTCTCTTTGCCCACATCATTGTTGTGCTATGCGGAAGAAAACCTGGATGAGAAAATGCAACTTATCAGAGGGTGAACACTGAGAGAGAACAGTTCCTACCACCACCCCAGAAGCGTTGACCTCGACAATAAATTGGCGTTTGGGATCTGGGAGCATCAGGATGGGACCCGGGGTGAAGATGCGTTTCAGGGCCTGGAGAGCATGTTCAACCTGAAAAGAGCACTGAAAGGAGGAGATGAAGGAGGTGAGGGCATGCAAAGGAACAGCAAATGAACTGTAATTACAGATGAAGTATCTGTAAAATTTGCAAACCTCAAAAAACTTCTGTGGTGGCACCTACCAGGAGGTGATGAGTGGTTTTGTTGTTCAAACCTCAGTCGATGCAGGGCTAGAGAGTCTTGTACTTTTTATCTTTGAAAAAAAAACCAGCAGGTGAAGAGGATGGGCAGATAATTCCAGCAGCCAGAGAGCTCTGGATCAATATTGCTTCAGGCTGTGGAGGGGGAGTACAACCAATCCATGGGTGATGCCATCCCTAAAAGGAGGTCAATGGCACAGGCATTAGGTCGTTGAAGTGGTAAGGAGGGGGGCAATACTTTGTTACCTTCAGGTTGAGGCATTCTGGGGGAAAGCTGGACAGATCTGGGAACTTTGGAGATGGAGGTTTAGGAAATGCAAGAGACAGAATAAAGTTTCAGCAGAAAGAATGGCAGAGGCCTCTGTAGCCCAAAGTAAGTCCAGTAGACGGTCAGTGTGTGGATTATGTTTAACAAGCCAACGGTGGCTGAGAATTGAGGGAAATGAATCAAATGAAAACTTAATTGTTCTGAGCGGATACCTGACACAATGAGACCCACTGGCTTGGTGCAGTGGGTGACTCAACAGAGATTAACATCCAGGGTACTGGCTTCCAGAGGCTTAGGAAGCAGGTCTTGGCCTAGCCCCAAGTTGTTAGCTAGCTCCATGTCTACAAATTTTTGTCGGTACCATTCAATGAAAATGGAAACTGTTAGATACTGGTCAAACAGCATCAACTGGGCTTGGACGAGGGGTCAAGAGGGAAGATCAGGATTTGAAGTTCGGCTCACCAGTGCCCTCTTGCTTACTGACAAGCCTAGCATTTAAATGGACAGCAGGAAATGTAGTGACATGACTGTCTGCAGTACAGACACCTGCCTTCCCACAGGTGGTGCTGGTGTTCCTCTGGAGACAGCTGGGTGCAGCTCACCTGCAGGGGTTCCTTCCTGCCACCAGGGAAGAAATGAACCAGTTTTTCGGCGACGTGGAAGAGGCAGACCACGGAGGAATGAGATCAGGGAGTCTGCCCTCTTCTGGCTGAAGGGAGATGGGCACCGCCTCATCTCTCTCTCTTCCTCTCTTTGAAATGAGTGTTAATGTGGACAGGCAGAGAAATAAGGGTGTTGGGATCAGCAGGGAGCTTGAGATAGGCTAGTTCATTGTAACAATGTCAAAAAGTCGTTGAAGAAAAGCTTTGAAAAAGGACAACTGATCCCAATCTTCTCTCAGTGGCCAAAGTCCTGAAGTCGATGGAATAATCTGCCACTCGTCTCTCACCCTGACAAAGCCCTTGTGCCGCCTCCCAGCTCAGGGTGGAATGATCAAAGACTTTCTTAGTTCTGTGGTGAACAGCTTTTCAGAGGATGGGGGTTGTGTCTGGTAAGGAGGAGGACTGAAGGTCGAACACCAGGGAACACTGAATCAGACAGGAATTGGAGTTCCTGGAGGATCGCTCAGGAAGGGTTATGAGAGATATGGTGTCGGGAGTAGGCTGGGAAGGAGGCGAGTAGGCTGTAGCAACAACTGGTATTGCAGGAGAGTCCCCATAGACCGCCATCGACTGCTGGACCTGGCAGGTGAGCTCATGATACTGCTCATCGATGGATTCCAGGAAGCAGTCCTGATGGGGAGGTATCTCCTGCATGCTGTCCGTGAGGGAGGTAACTTTCTGCTCGTGTCTGTGATTGGCACTTCCTTGGGCATTTAATGCATCTTGGAGAGTGTCTGACTCTGCTAAGTCCATGTCTGGCTAGATTGTGTTTAACAGTTCTGACACTGAAGTTTGGATTTAAAAGCAAGAATCGTGGGACAGGCAAGTAAAAGTCAAAGAGGTCTTTACTTAGGTCAGGCAGGGTTTGTAATAGGCAGGCAGTCAGAGGGCATACAAATTAGGTGAGGAGCAGGCAGGCAAAAACAGTAACAGGCAAAGGTCAGGATCAGGTAGTAAGCAGGCTGGAAATCTACGACTGCAAAGTACTAAGTACTAAGACAATCTGGCAAATGACAGCAGGAATGAAGCTAGTATACTAAGAAGGTAACAAGGCAATGAGCAACAGGTGTGCAGGCGGTAGATGTCAGGCGATGCAGGTGGCAGGAACACTGAGGTAACTGTAGCGCAATAGGGAGCAACAGAGTCTGCAACGACAGTTAAGGCAGGCAGCAACAACAAGATGCAGGTGAGAAAGAACACAAAACAGAACCTAGGCAGGGGTGGCTGAAGTGACAGCAGCTAACATGAAGGCCGAGGCTGAAGATATAGACACAAAGAGTTTGCTGGAATATTGTATCTTGCTTTCAAATCTTGAAAAGTAAGGGGTCTAAATTAAACTGAGCTACTGACTTGGGCTCTCAGGTTTAAAAAAATGGAGTAGTGTAAACATGCTTAGGAAGTTTATAAATCCCCATCCACCCTCTCCTCATCCAACCCTAAACACCAAACTTTGTGAGTCCCCTCTGCACCTCCACCCTTCATCTTCTCTCAAGGTTCTCCCTTTTAAACTCAGGGCTCAGGCGCAAAAGCCTGTGAACTTACAAGTCACATGGCAGTTACAGGTCAAACAGATCAAGGCTGAGGCCTGGCACAGAACAAGCAGCAGATTAGCACATCCAAGCCATTGCAGCAATGAGCTTGCAAGTTTGAGTAATAAAAATCAAATGCCAAACAGAAGGTTACTCCTACTAATTTGATCTTCATCTTCACAATAAAAGCTCTATTATCAGCAGTCAAGACCACAACAAAACCAACAACTGGGCTAGCTGGCCAAATGTGAAATATGGGGGAATCAAGAGTGTCTCATACGACATGGACATGGAAACTCTTTCTCACAGCTATTATAATATATAAACGTCATCAAACAAATTACATGTACACAAACACAACATCCAAAACACAACACAGTTAGTTGTTTAGATTGTTTTTACAAAACTACGGTCACAGAAGAGATGACTGTAGGTTTGTAGCTAAGCTAACAAGGAAGGTAATGGTACCTGGCATAGCATCTCAATGTATGCATCAATCCAAGTAATCCCACTGTTTTAGCAAACTTGTATTTTTAGGTCTCCTTGGCTATAAAACCTTTGGCATGTTCTACAGACAAATGCCGTGACATAGAGCAAACAACATGACAGCAAGTAATGAGATGGTTTGACAGAACCACCGCACAGCTCCAGACAGCAATAATCACTCTCCTTCTACTATAGCTGATAGCACTTCTTTTCCAGTTTTTTTTCCGACTTTCTCTTCCTTGGCTGTTGCTTGTCCATCCCTCCTTCTTGACAGGGTGATTATGTTGGGGAATTCAAAATGTTAGCATGTGCCAGATTTACCGTTTCTTGCTTTGACAGAGCCAGGGCTGTGTAGGATTTTTTTTTCAGGGCACACACAGAACGGACAGCTCGTGTATCGTGAGGCGACATTCGCTGAACTTGACAAAAAGTGTACTGGATTAGAGTCACTGACTATACTTTTAAGGTGAGTGAAAGATTGTGATTTCGGTTAAATGTACAGTGGCTTCAGAAAGTATTGAGAAACTTCACTTTTTGCACACTATTGAATTGTAGAATAAATTATCTTGAGACAAGGGACAAAACTACATATAAAAGTCCTCCTTATATTAAAAATCAGGAAATACATTATGACAAAAATACTTATAAAGTTGAAAATTAAAGAAATGTGCATAGTCATGGCGTTCATTTCTCACATTTTTAATGAATTTCATTAGAATATGTAAAGATGCATTTCTAAACTTGGAAGGTACATTTAACTTAACCAGTCCTCAAGAAGAGGCCACAATTTCCAACTGCCAAAGTTTTTAAATATTCATGCCTATTAAATATATTGACTAGGCAGTCAGTTTTGACTGAGAAAGCAAAACTGACTGAGAATTTTTCTCTTTCAAAGCTGGTACTTGCCTTGAATGCTTTTCCCAGGTTCCTAGTTCTTGCAAGCTGCTGCCTCCTTGTAGTTGACTCTTCTGTACTCTGATTTAGTGGAATATCTGGCAGTGTGTCTACTTGCTGTTACACTGCCCTACGTTGTCTGGACCTTTTGAGCATCCTTCCTATCCATTCCCTGATACCTCTGCTCCCTTGATTCTAATCCTCCAATTCATCTTACTTTTTCTGTCTTGGACCCTGGTGTCCCTTCCACCTTTGTCTTTCCTTCTCTAGAATCTTTACACCTGGACTCTGTTATTGTTTCCTGTTTTATTTTGAAATTACCCTACTTTTGTTTCTATTATTGTTTTACTTCATGTCTTTGTTTTTTCCCACTTCTGTGAATGTCTGCCCCGCCCTGATGTGTTTCACCTGTTCCCAATTACCCCTGCCACCCTTGTGTATTTAAATCTTTGTGTCCCCTTCACTCCTTGTCAGTTCGTCTGTGTATGATTCCTTGTGTTCCTTGTGTATAGAATCCTGTTGTTTTTTTGTTGTCTGCTGGGGTGGCTGTCTACTCACCTACCTGTTCATCCATCCGTCTACCTGTTGTGTGTGTGTGTGTGTGTGTGTGTGTTTATGTGTGTTTCTGCATTTGGGTCTTTTCCCCTGAGTTCCTGGCTTCCACACGTGTCATCCATATTGAAACAGTTTAATCCCCAGTTTAATTTGTCACTGTAGCCTCTAGTATAAATCTAGCCTTAGTTACAGTTGAATAGTGCAACCAAATGTCAATTGTTAACTAGAGATTAGAAACACATTAAGGAAAACCCAACATAAAGTGTCTTAGTAAGGTGATGGGCCACCATAGCTGCCAGAAGAGTTTCAATGCACCTTGACATAGATTCTACAAGTCTCTGGAACTCTACTGGAGGTATAGAACGTCATTCTTTTTAAAAGATACTCCCTCATTTGGTTTTTTTATGATGGTGGTGGAGACCGTTGTCTAACATATCAGTCCAAAATCTCCAATAGGTGTTCATTTGGGTTGAGATCTGGTGATCGAGAAGGCCATAGCATATGATTCACATCATTTTCATACTCCTCAAACCATTCAGCGGCCCTTTGTAATTTGTCCACCTGTCTGTACATTAATACATTTGGCATGATTTGCATACCTTGTATGAATGAGAACTCTACATCGACTTGTATCAATTCTTTTATTGACATTTTTATCCTAACTCTTCACAGTTGGTTGGATCCAGTCCTAAAACATATTTAGTATAATTTCTGTTGGATACCAGTAGAAAATAATTACAACTTCTCCTTTCTGAGTTATCACCCACATTAGGCTTCGACAGAACAACATGGAATTAATTCCTAACATCCCACGGCAAGGGTGCCCCAGATGGCAGTAGGGAACAGTAAAACAAACAGCAGACAAAATTGTTTTGTGAGGGAATTAAGTGACGGATGGAAAAGAGTGTTATGAAAAACACAGTGTATTATATTGAAGAAGACATGGAAATATATGATTATCTCACGCAACCACTCAAACAGGTTCCATCAACGGGAAAATAACACCAGGTCATCCTGCATCAAAATGGTGACTGCCACAGAAAGCTTTCATGCTTTTACAGTGAGCCATTGAATTGCCAATGTTTTACCATGGCTAATTTTTATATATACCAATCAGCCACAACATTAAAACCAGTTACTGGTTTTAATGTTGCGGCTGATTTGGTGTACATGGCTGCACAAAGGAACCGCTCACAGATGCAAGGTCGGGGAATGAAGGTCCTTTGGCCATGTTGTTGGAGGAGATGGAGAAGGAATTTGAGGAGATGGAGGAAGTAGAAGAGTTGATGGAAGAGGAGACGGGAGAAAAGCCACTGAAAGGTCCTGGAGCAGAAATTGTTGACAGCACTGAGGAAGAAGACTGGCTTGCAATTTTGAATGATGGGTGGCTCGCATAGGCCAGTGATGTGGACACTTTCACACCAAGATGGGAAAGTGAAGTTTCTGCACCCTCATGGTCCAAGAGTAAATGCTCACCCTGGTTGGATATCTGTTTCTGTCCAATCGAAGACATTACATTGAAACTAACAGGGAAGGGATCTCCACTATGATCAAGCTGTACAAGACAGCTCTACAGCATAGATGTAATGGACTTAATAAAG
The DNA here is from genome assembly GCF_016859285.1 of Xiphias gladius. Lineage (NCBI taxonomy): Eukaryota > Metazoa > Chordata > Actinopteri > Istiophoriformes > Xiphiidae > Xiphias > Xiphias gladius. Next base: position 24,406,240 of record NC_053410.1, read on the forward strand.
AGCAAGCATGTATGACGCCAGCTGCTCAATGCCTAGGTCATGCAGGTCAGACAAAAATTAAATGTTTCAAAACAGACTACAGACTTTATCTCTTCTATTTCCCTAGAACTGAACATTTCTGTTAATGTTACAGAAATAATGCTAATCACTACTTACCACTACTTGCCTTACACTGAACCTAATATGAATTTAATAAAGACCTAATTGCAACACTGGCCTGTTCAGAAAATATACACAGGCATCCAAAAGTCTGAGACCAATTTCCTATTCATTTGAATATTCCAGATAAACCAAACTCTACAGAGACATAATGTAATCTTATTTGTAAGACAATTTCTTCATACTTTTCCAGTGAGCCATCAGAGACCCAGAAGGAGAGACGCTGCTACAAGGAGAAAAGCCACACACTAAAAGGGTTGTGGAACCAGAATACAATAAAACTGCAATTAAATATAAAAACTATTAGTTAGTTCTCTTAATCTGATGTCACTTCAATCAGTTGTTTGAATAAATATTTGTTAGCACTTAATCTGTCATCTCAGTCATTTGTCAACACTGTTAGCCATTGTCAACACCATCAGATTAAGGTTTTTGTTCATTTTGAATGAAATGTTCTTTGTTCAGTTTATTGTGTTTACACTTTGAAACACTAGCTGAAATAAAATCAGTAATGTTTTATTTGCCTAAGAACCTTGGTTATATATGCCTCATATTTCAAGTGAGGGCAGACAATTAAGGAATTTAGGATTTGGGATATTTCAGGAGAGTGTGAAACCAGACCAAAAATGTATATAATGTATTATTACTTATACTTATTACTTAACTCCTTTACTGAACCCTATTATTAGATAACTGCAGACTTTAGACTCATTTTAACTTGATCAAATTTAAATAGCATGATTTTTAGTGTGTCTTGTGAAGTTGACACAAATGAAGTTTTTAAGTGTATAAATAAAAGTAAAATAAAATAAATAAATAAATTGTGTTTTAATAAAATCCTGTTCCCTTACCTGATATCTTAGCTGAGACCTCAGTCTACAAATACACCGGCTAATAGCTTTCTATCCATTTCAAAGTTATGTAGTATTACAAAATATAAAATGAGATCTAAAATACGTTTTATCCCTCATCTCAAGAATCTTTGTTGTAAATGGGTAAAGTTGCCATTTTTGCCCGTCAGTCTACAGTTAATAACCCTTAATGACAAAGTGAAAACATGTTTATAGCAATTTTTGACCCTTAATTCAGCACTTTTGTATAAGCCACTTTGGCAGCAATAGCAGCTTTGAGTCTTCTTGGGCAAATTTCTACAAGCTTTACACACCTAGATTTGGGCAGTTTATCGCATTCACCTTGGCACAGCCTTTCAAGTTCGGTCAGATTGGTTTGGAAATGCCTGTGAACTGCCATCTTCAGGTCTCTCCATAGATGTCTATGGGGCTTAAATCTGGGCTTTGGCTGGGCGACTCAATGACAGTTAAGGACTTGTCCTGGAGCTTTTCCAGCATTGTCTTTATCATATCTACTCCCGGGACAGCCGCAGACACGGCCACCACCTCTTCCACTCCCTGAGTGGCTCTCCCCTATCACTCTCTCTCTTTCTCTGTGTGGGTGTATGTGTGTCTGTCTTTGTGATCATCTGCTTGTGCGCTGGAGTAGGAGCCGATCACCACCAGCTGCAACTCATCCCTATAATCAAGCTCCCTTCAGATACTGACTGTGTCACATGAACCTTGCCAGATCTTAGTTTCTGCTACTGTTAGTACATCTATGCTCTAGCTGCTCTAGTTTTGTACTTGGAGTACTGTACTACTACTACTCTTCGCTTCTTTTTGCCCCGACCTAATCGTGTTTCTGTGTCACCCTGCAGTCCATCTTGCCTCCGACTCTGGCCCAGCACATCCCTAACTGACTGGTTCAGTCTTCTGCCCTGTCCCTCCTGGCCATTCTCTAGTTTCCTGGTCACCCTATCCCCGGACTTACTCTCCTGGATCTGCTCCTTTTGCCCCCAGTCTGCCCAGCCCCAGCCAAGCCAGTATTCCAACTAGACTGAATTGACAATATCTTTGATTGCTTCCAGGTCTCAGAGTCTGTGTTTGCACTTGGATTCATCTGCCTAGCTCTCCATAAGTCTTTGCTGTATGCTTCGGTTCACTGTTGTCCTGACAGGCAAACTCCTGTCTCAGATTGCATGCACACTGGAGCATTTTTCCTTCAAGGGCCCCTCTGTATTTGGCTGCATTCGTCCTCCCCTCAAATCTGACCAGTCTTCCAATCCCTGCTGCTGAGAGGCACCTTTTATATCATGATGCTGCAACCACCATGCCACCATTCACCATTGGGATGCTATTAGTCTGGTGATGAGCAGTGCCTGGTGTTCAGACATAGTGTTTGGAGTTCTGCCAAAAGGGTTCATTTTTTTGATCAGAACAGATAATCCTTTTTCCTTATGCTCTCAATGTACTTTAAATGCTGTTTGGCAAACTCATGCCTTTTACACAAAGTGGCTTTCATCAGGCCAATCAACTGTAAAGGGTTTCAGATGGTCATCTTTCTGTTTAGAGCGACCATTGGGTTCTCGGTCACCTTCCTGACCAAGGCCCTTATTGCTCAGTTATTCAGTTTTCAAGGAGGATTCCCAGTGGTTCAAAACTTACTCCATTGCCTGAGGTCCTGAGTGCTCTGGCACAGGTTTTTATTAGCTTTATCAGCTTTCCTTTAACCCTGACCAGTCTCCCTGTCCCAGCTGCAGAAAAACACCCCCACAGCATAATGCTTCCACCATAATGCTTCACCATTGGGATGGTATTGGGCAGGTGATAAGCGTTGCCTAGTTTCCTCCAGACATGACACAAACAGTTCAGTCTTGGTTTCATCAGACCAAAGAATCTTGTATCTCACAGTCTGAGACAAGATTCTCTGAGGAAAGGCTTCCCTCTGTCCACTCTGCCATTAAGCCCAGTCAGTGGAGTGATGCAGTGATGGTTGTCCTTCTGGACGTTTCTCCCCTCTCCACACAGGATCTCTGGAGCTCAGCCAGAGTGACCATCGGGTTCTTGGTCACCTCTCTTACCAAGGCTCTTCTCCTCTGATTGCTCAGTTTGGCTGTGCAGCCATCTCTAGGAAGAGTTCTGTTTTTTCCAAACTTCTTCCATTTAATTAATTATGGAGGCCACTGAGATCTTTGTAACTTTCAATACAGCAGAGATGTTTCTGTAGCTTTTCCCAGATCTGTGCCTTGGCACAATACTGTCTCTGAGCTCTGCAGGCAGTTCCTTCAGCTTCATGGCTGGGTTTTTGCTCTGATATGCATTGTCAGCTGTGAGACCTTATATTCCCAAATCATGTCCAATCAATTGAATTTACCACAAGTGGACTCCAATCAAGGTGTAGAAACATCTCAAAGATATTAAAGAGAAATGGAAGGCACCAGAAAATGGTCTGAATGCTTATGTCAAATTGATATTTGTTTTAACTTTCTAATAAATTTACAAAAACTCTAAAATTCTGTTTTCACTTTGTCATTATGGGGTATTGAGTGTAAATTGGTGAAGGAAAAAATTATGTCAAATGATTTTAGCATAAGGCTGCAACATAACAAAATATTTAAAAAAAATTTGCAGCTTGGCAGATATGGTTGCTAAAATATTTCCTCATTATGCTGATAAAAAAGGTAATTAAGGCGTAATTAAGTCTTACTCAAAATGTATTTACTAAGTGTTGTATATAACATTTAATCTCACAAGGACAGAATTATGGTTCTTCAAAGACACGTGTAACTGTCCCAGAGAAAGGTATTATGAGTAACGTAGAACACCCCTAATCTCCTAAATTTAAAAAATGTTGGATTATCAAAATGATGGATTGCTTAAAGCACGTGCAGCCTGGAGGAGCTTCTGGAAGCCTTGAGTATGAATGAAATGTATCTAATAATGTGATGTTCTGTCAGCTAAACGTGTCATCAAGTGGATTGTTTTCTCAATAGGGAAGAGTTTTTCCTCTTAGCAAAGACTTCAGTGCCTTGTTAAAAATAAGCGTGGCACTGTATGATGGTATCAGACATCTGATATTCAGGCTAGATGAGATCAGAGATCATTCGATAAGATGTGATCGAATTGATGATGTTTATGAAAACACACCACTTTGAGTTCATATTTACAGGCTGCTTGACAGAACTGTTCACTGGGTATTTGTTATAATTTGAAAGGATTTATCAGCAGGTAATAAGAAAAGAGAGAGTTTTGTTACACCTAACAATTTGATCTATAGTGCACTTGTATAATCCTAAAATGCTGCCAGGCAACATGAAGGGCTACAGTCTTGCCACTTCGGAATGAACGTTTAATGCCTGGCAATTCATACTCATATCACATTGGCACCTCTGATTTTTCCTGTGGAAGGCTGCATTCTTGATCTGTGAAAAAACAATCAATCTTCTCCTCATGACTGTATAAGAACCTGCTCTTCTCCCAATGTCAACTACAACTCCCTCCGCTGATGAGAACTGTACAGTATAGTCAAAAGCTCAGCAAGTAACTTGACCTACACTTTTGATTTTTTTTCCTTGCAAATTTGAAATTGGCAGTGTAATTTAAAAATTGCAGTTTCATAGATGGCATTCATTTATTCTGACTATCAAAACAGTGAAATGTCAGCACTGGTACATATATAGTGTCTATGTATAGTGCTAGGTCACACCAGAATTTATAACAGCATGTTTTCACTTCAAAATCCATTCTTTCCAATACAAATCCACAATTAGTGGATTTACTTGCAGATGTGAAGCGAATTTGTGTGATGTTTCATCCTAAACTTACATTTTGGTTCATTTCCAGCAGTTAACTTCACAGTAGAGTAGGTGAACCTGAGCCAATCAAATATCTGACACAAAATGTGCTTATCCTTTGTAATCTGTGTGCAGCAATCTACGTATGCAAACTCTAATAAACTTTACTGCAACGTGTTAGCACAATTTTCACAGCTCTTATATCACCTGCTCTTCTCTCTTTTTTATCTAATGTCCTCAAGCCACTGTAAATAATTCATTTTTCATTAAAAACTCATTACCACTAAAATCCCAGCATTTATATTATCACAGAGAATGAGCGAAAAGAGACAGCGTGAAGGAGTGAGTGTGTGTGTATGTGCGTGTGTGTGTGTGTGTGTGTGTGAGAGAGAGAGAGAGAATGGAGTTGAAATATGAGGCAAAGCCATAAATAGATTGTGTGCTCTAATGTGATTGTCATCCTGCGGTTGCTCTTTGTCTGCTGAGAATGCAGAGTGATGAGTCCAATGAGAGAGAGATCAATGAAAGACAGAGAAAGAAGAAAGGCAGGGTTGTGAAAGATGAGTGAAGACAGAGAGAACGATGATCAGCTTTTCTGGATGTGTGGATAAGAGAGAGAGAGAGAGCTTGTGTGTGTGTGTGTGTGTGTGTGTGTGTGTGTGTGTGTGTGTGTGTGTGTGTGTGTGTGTGTGTGTGTGTGTGTGTGTGTGTGTGTGTGTTTGCAATGCAGACTCAGAAAGTGAGAGCTAATGTATTACACTGTTTTCATATGCAGATCAGTTGGTGTTATTCTTCACTGTTCACAAGATTTGGTGTATGTTTATTTATGTGAATATACAGTACTGGATTAAAGCTTTCATGTCACATAACACCCACTCTGGCAGCCATGTTGAGGGTTTCCTCCTGAGCAGGCAAGTTATGTTTGTGAAGTGCTGCTTTAACAGACCTGGTTAGATAGTTAATGGTTAATGTCCATACTTCTTTAATCATATTAGGGTTATAAACATAAATGCTTATTATATCTTATGGATTTCATTTCAGAATAACTATCATCCAACTACGTCACATATCACTAACAAGTATTGTGTGTGCCTGATATATCTTATTATTATCCCTGTGCTATATTAAAAACACATCAATGAGCCCCACTGTTGCACGGGATGACATGTCCCTTCATTATCATGAACCACAAATGGAATGATTCCAAATTGGAAAAATCAGTTAGTCAGGAAAAAAAAGTCATGTCAGTTGTGTAACATGGAAGCTAGTAGTCACAACATCAACAAACTTTTTTTTGTGAGGATGACGGGCTGCTGTGTGGCGTGCCTGGGCAGTTAGATTGGGACACAGAGAGGCCATGCTAAGATTAAAAATCCACTGCAGTTGGAAACAGACTAGGCGGATATACAATGGACCAAATCTGTTCATACTTGTCCTAAATATAGCGAAAGTAGAGTAAGTGCTGGTTTTGCACTGTATATTTTTGTTGCATACAGTACTCCACTGTGTAACTTACCTTCATTTATGTGTGTTTATTGAGAAATACTGTACACCAATCAGCCACAACATTTAAACTAGTAACTGGCTTTAATATTGTGGCTGAATGGTATAGTTTCTAATGTTTGCCTGTCTCTATTTGTGTTTATGATTGGCCGTACCAGTGTTTGGCATTCATCTCATCTTGCGGCCATTGACTAAGGCAGCGTGATTATTCAGATGGCCTACAGGTTTAACTCTCCCCTCTTCATTGACTTGATGGAGGTTGTAGTTCTGTTAAGAAGCTGACACACTTCATTACAGAGAACATTCCTCTATTGATTAAACAATTCCAAGGTCTGGCCTTTCTCTCCCTCAATAATAACTACACCTCTCTCAAACACACAGACTGATCTTTTTCTCATTTACACAGGTGTATTCATTCAGTATGTAAAATCACATAAGTCGGGTGTGTAAACTTCAAATTATTTTAATGACATACATTTAAGTGACAAAGTAGCTCTTCAATTCATAATGATGGTGATTACCAACCATGTTTCATTATACATCATCTAACTGTGGTGGACATGGCTTGGCATCAGTAATAACCCATTGAGGAGGTCATGGTAAGGACATTCAATGTCTATGGACCAAAGGCTTTCCCTTCCTCCTCTCCCACAATTAAACAAACACATGGACATGAAACAAAGACAAAAAGATCCCCTCCCAGGACAAGACCAGCTTTAAGCACATCAGAGAGATTCATGACAGAGGACTAGTGGGATTATAAAAGTCTAAATTCTAAATTAACACATGGCAAATAACAGGAATAACAATTCAAAATCGCCACAGAATGGAAATTAGTTCATTCTATAACAATAAGGCCTCATCTCTGATTGAAATTTGACTGTTACTTCCCCAGAGAAGATAACATCAAAAGAACTGTACTCATCACCAAAAAAAAATGGACTCTCACAGACACTCAGACACACACACACACACACACACACACACACACACAACCACAATTTAGTACCCTTCCCGTTTCTCTCTCCCTCTTTAGATAATAGACAAATAAATAACAAGCAACATTCCTGAAGCAATGTAACGATTTTTTTCCTTTTCAAACACATATAAATAAATATAAATAAAATGAAACAGCTTTCCCACTATTCAGTAACCAGTTACTATTACTCAGCAAATGTGTTTATGTAAATTACTTAAATTCCCCAGATATATATAATTTAACAGGAACCGAGTTTGAAATGTAACATTTAAGGCAATATCTACTATGTGACTATACCCCCAGCATCCTCCATACAAGGTAACTGACATTAAACGTCACAATGTTGTCTTTTTTGTTAATTAAAGAAGATTGTGGTATAATCTCCATTCATTTATTATTAATGTTAGGAATGGTTTATTATTTTGTTTGGTCAATTAACCACTTGTAGCATGTTAAAGGTTTTGGATGATGTAGTGAAATGAAATCCACACTTGTATTGCTCCTTTTTTGTCATGAATAGTGCCATTAGGTTGATAGATCTTTTTATTTAATGTTTTATTAGGTCATGGTGAACATTGGATGTCTGAATTTTGCATGTGAATAATTCAAAATTTTATACAGGAACCCGATTTTCTGGTTGTAACAAAGGGAGAAGACTGGCACTGCACCAGGATACATGCCCTTCGTCTTCCAGAATAAAGCCAGTGGGATCCTTTTGCTCTTTGCCTTTTGCCATTTTTGCACTTCTTTTCCTTTCTGTGCTACTCTTCTGTTATTTTTGTGTCATGTGGCCCACGCCAATCCCCTGTAAAGTTATCTAGTGAAAATTAAATACAGTAAGTAGTGCATTACTCTGCCATCATCCTGCAAGAGACCCACGCAAGTTGCACGTCTGCCCATAACAAGCCTACCAGAGGGGTCAGCACTGCCGAAGGAGGAAAGTCTGCTGACAGACTTTGAAAAGCTAAACAGCTGAGAGACACTGGTAGAACCTGACACCTGTCAGCCAACAAAATGGGTGGCCTTGCCTCTGATGTATGTCCGTGTATATCTCAGAACATTGTTATTGGTACTGCGTACTGTGTATAAGTACGTTGAGAACCACTAGAACCAGATTCAAATTCCTTGTATGCAATAAAAAAAATATTAAGGTAAGGTTGGTCTTTTAAAAAAAAAAAAGAGTTAACCTACACAATTTTCCCAGATTTGTCGGCATTTAGCTGGAGAAAGTTCAGCCACATTCAAACATTCATTTGTTCAGTTCTCTTGAAGAGAGAATCTGTGGGAGTAGGTAAATGTTAAATAGCTGAGGAACAAGGAATAAGCCCTGGGGAACCCCTCGCATGATGTTAGTCCACTCAAATGCAAGTTACCAGTGATGACAAAATAGTTTCTGTCCCGAAGTTATGACTTGAGCTACATTAGCACCGTTCCTGAGAGCCAAACCCAGTTTTCCATTCTGTGCCGTAATATTGTATGGACAACTGTGTCAAATGCAGTACTTAAATCTAATAAGACTGGAACTGAAATCTTGCCTGAAACAGTTTCTGAACAAATATCATTCGGTACATTAATGAGAGCTCTTACAGTATTGTGATGGCGTCAAAATCAAGATTAAAACTTATCAAAGTAACCAAATTATTTTACTTACAAAAGGAAGGTTTGAAGGTATGTAATTGGTAATCACAGATGTAACCAGACTACTCTTTTTTAGGAGAGGCTTGATGACTGCAGTTTTCAAGGCTTCAGGAAAATTATCTGATGATAGAGATCTATTGACTATCTACAGTAAATCTGTTGCCAAACAGCTAAACATGTCAATAAAGAAGCTCAAAATAAATAGTTTGAAATGTGCCTCCCTAGTTACAAATCAACAAAATGTTTTGACAAGCAAATACTGTTTGCCATCATCCACACACACACACACACACACACACACACACACACACACACACAAGCAAATGCCCCTATACACTTATAAGTTATATTTGCCACATTGGTACTCTGTATAAACCCAAGGATTTCCCAGTCATCGAAGTGTTGCCTTGTGAAACTAATCACCTGTTTAACAACCTGTTTAATGCTACTTTAGAGGAGCATACACACACACCCACACACACACAGACACACACACACATGCACACACGCACACACACGCATACACACCTACACACACACACAAACACACAAAGATAAAGTATGTGGTGCAGCATAAATGTACTTGCTGAGGGCTATAACAAATCATTCCAGAAAATTTTACATAATGGCTCATAACATTACACATAAATGGGGAAAGTGGGGGGGGGGGCATAGAAAATAGCATATCATTCTTGTTGTATGGAAAACTTTATCTCATGTAAATGCTCTCTTTTTCTGCTAGGAGCAAATTTTCCAAAGAAAGATTTATAGGAATGAGGAAAAATATTGTGATTTCATCATTGGCAACCATGGATTTTTGCTTTCCTGCCTTGCTAAACATACAGATGAGCATGTAAACCTCTGAACTGAGTTTTTTCAGAGACAGCAGCTTTGAAGACAAAATGAAAAGTTTATTGGCATTGTCACTGTTAACTGAAAGGTATTGTGTTGCTGACAGCTTCAGTGAAATCAATACCATTTAGTGAATTGTGTGTTCATGCCAAATTTGATGAGTCTCTTACAGACTTAAATTGGTTACATCCACTACCGCCCACACTGAGCAGCTTGCCTTCTCTAGCAAGACGCCAATTAATAATTGCTAAGTAATAATGTATATTTCAGTATGCAAATATGCTTTCTATTCAGATACTGTCATTAAATTGCATGTATTTAAATATCTGTTAAAGGCAGATATCTAGTCTGTATTTGATAGATTCATGTTTAAAAGTAATTAAGTACCATTTGTAGCTGATTAGATGAACATGGTGTATGCTGAATAAAAAATATTTCCAAACACAAGGTTTAAATTTTTCTTTTAGTTTCTTCGAAGGTTTGTTTAACAAAATGTCTTTGTGCCTCAAAAATTGTGCACAGTTATCAATGTATATATTAATGATAATTCCTCATACTAACACATAGAGTATGCAATAAATTCTGAGGTACAAGTCATTACAAAAGAAAACGCAAACAATGTACATTTCCAAAACCTGTAAATACAACAGCATCGTGTCATACTCACTACTCTGTTAACTCAAGTTTCTGTTTTTAACTGAAATACTGTTTTCATTCACTAATAAATTCAAATCAGTCTTGTTTATTTATTTATTCATTTTTTATTTTTATCAATGAACTCAATACTTTCTGCAAATTCTTCAGATTAAAAGCCTACCAATGGAGTGCCCTAGGCTTTTGATGAGAAACATAGGTGATATCCTGAATTTATCAAAATAGTAGGTAAACATTTGGAAAGTTTTTTCATTAACAGCAAACAGCATCAGCTGCAAATTAAAACGGGTGGACAACAGAAAACAGGAAGATGTCTGATCAGAATATAATGAAATATACTTACCAAACAGAATAATTAGGAGTACGGGTCAAATATAAGCCTGTTTCAAGGCTGCCGATGCCATTTAAAGTATGTGAATGGTTTCAGTGAAAATAAAAAAAAACTAACTAGATTCACATATGAATATGTACTACATGTACACATAATTAGTAGCAGATAGCAGAAAAAATCTACAAAAAACACTGACATACGCTTTTTTCATCTAATAAAGTCATTATGGCAAACATGTTAGCAAACCATTGCATTTCCACACATCCAGCAGACAAAGATCAAAATTAGGAGTGATTTTGCTTGGGTTTGATGGCAACCTAGTAACTCCAATATTCACTCTCATTTTAGCTCTGTTTGGGTCTCCACCAACTCTTTAGAGTAATATCTGGCTCTATGGCTGCTAAATGCTCTACTTTGTTCACAGCTAGTTACTAACTTTGTTCTCTGTTTAGTGGTTGGCAAGTAGCCCAGATTTGGTTTTTTGTTGATAACAGCTTCCCGTGAGGTTGCTGGCCATAACTATTTTACTAATGATTGTATTGCAAATTGCCCAAACAATGAACTCTATCTTTATGGATTTAGTTCACGTTAATCAAACATTTGTTTAAAAACATGGTTATTGTCAAGATGCTTTGCTGTCCCTTTTAGGAAAAGCAAAACTCTTACTCTCAATCAAAACATTTTTTTTTAAGTTTAGTAGCTAATACAGTCATGAGTCAAGTTTATGATTCAAATAAATCCCTCTGAAACCACGAAAGCCAACAAATTTACAGTAGCTGTCGGAGAAGAAAATTAACACGAAAACCGACAGGGAATAGATACGGCCTAAACTCAATTTCTTCTTTGAATAAATGATATGAGACTACCCATGTTCTTCCATTACTCATGACACAGGATTGTCCCCTTTCATTTTACAGTGGACGTGATTTCAGTTTGTAATACAGCCCTCTAATGACCACTTCCGAACGCTACTTGTGACCAGGGCCACAGTATTAGCCTGGTGGGACCATCGCTCGCCTACTTTATTGCTTCGTTCTTCATTTTCCAAGGTTTTTGGCTGGCATGTCTGCAGAAGCTCCCCAAATACACATGCAGGCTTGATTGTGTGGGCACCACGTCAATGATTGCCTATTTAGTGAGTAATTATCCCTGTCTCCCTCACTCTCAGCCAACGCAAGCACTGATTGAGTTCCTCTCATTGTGGGTAATGTCTTATTTATCACAAGAGCCCAGTGTGAGTTTTGCAGAAAAAAAGATGGAGAATGCATGACGCGTATTCATCTGCAGCTAGGGAACATGAGTGCGAAAAAAAAAAAAAAAAACAGATAGGTTTAAGCTTGGGTTAGTTTGGCATCCGGAAATGGAATTTACATCTCAGTGGGAAGTTCCAAAAAGCTGAAAAAAATACAAAATCAGATGAGTATCCATAAGATGTGAAGACTGGTTTATCCCTATTCCATGCATACAAAAGCATTTCTTTTGTCAGCAATATATCTACTGTCAAGGCACCTTTAAATTAAGAAAAAAAAGAATACTTCCAACTAAAATTAAATAGGTTTCAGTGACCGGTAAGGCCTTGGCTGGTATTTTCCTTTCCAGATGCAGTAAAGCATGGCTGATGCAACCTCAGCCCTGCCACTGATCTGTTTCTTTGTGTTTATTAGTAAATCAAAGGTCTAATCAGCTCTGAAGCTGCAGAAGAGAGGAGGAGAAGAGGACAGGAGGAGGAGGAGAGGAGGTATGGGCCATTTTTCAATCTAATGGCCAATTAAGATCAGACTAAACGAGGAGGCAGGAGAGCATTGTCTAGTGCAGACCTCATTGAGACTCTAATAAAATGTCAAAATACCACCTCTCTCACGCACATACACACACTTCGTGTGTCTTTCGATCTGCTCACTTTCTCAATCTTTTTCATTCAATTTGTTTTTGCTTTTCATGGCCCCTGTCTAATTTCTTGCCTCTCTTTTCTCTTTGCCATTCTCAACAAAATACACAAACATTCACAGTCTTGCATGGAAAAGAAAAAATAAATCCCCTTTTTTTGCTACTTCTTCACTCGCAGCCGTTCTTGCACACCCACACACGCTGGCTTCACTCTCATCTTTTTTTTATTTAGAAGGGCAAAGACAGAGAGAGAAGGAGAAGAAAAAAATGAAGCTATAGATTTGAGCTGCATACTGTATCAATTTTGCCCAGTCTAAATGACCTAAATAAGGAATTCAATACTGCAGGGTCTGAATAGGAGAGCTTAGTCCACATATTTATTGAATCCAGCCTCTTTGTCCAGTGCCAGCACACTCTGTGGTTTTAGACTCCACTCCAGTGATCCAATGTGGAATGGAAATCCGATCTCCCTGTCTCTCTCTCTCTCTCTCTCTCTGACCCTCTCTCTCCCTCTGTCTTTCTTTTTTCTGTCCTTCCTCCACCAGGCTCAGGCCTGGCACCAGAGGGGTGGCGGGAGGATGGTAAAGGGAGAGAGGGAGATAAAAAGAGTAAGAAACAAGTAAAAAGAGAGCAAGAGAAAGATGGGTGACCCCACAATTTCACATGAATATAGGGCATCTATACTATTCTCCACTGTTACATGGCAAAATTGGATATGGGTTCATATTGATTTTTATGAAGTGTTCTCACTTACTTTACTGTATTGGCTCCATCAATAGTGGGATTTTTTTTTTTTGTCATATTTCCACAGAGTGCTGGGACATCAGAGGAGGAAAGTTTGCTCCAATGTTGCAAAAAATAAGTGAATACACGCATTAATGTTGATCTAATGGTTATTAATATCCATGTTTGAGCAATCAAAGAATTAATCAGTAACATTTTTTACACTTGAAGCGGAACCATTATTGCTACCCCTCTCTGCTGACTTGGGAAGGGTGTAGATGCCAGCTACTTGTTTAATTGTATGTGATAGTGAGGTGCTTTACCAGAAAGACATAATATGCTACTACTCTGTATATACTAGGAACCCTGACCAACCAGTATAAAGTTGGTAGTACTGGAAATAGGGCAGGATCAATAGAAGGAGCCTGAGGTGGATGGAGGAAATGGTGAGTATTTTTACTGTTTAGTCAAAGAAGAAAGTTTGGCTGTCTTCTCCAGGAAAAAAAAAAAAAAAAAACATTGCATTGGTCGTTCGTTAAAACATGTAAGTCAACCTGTGTTAATGTTTTCCTGGCAAAGACCTCTCGTGGCAATGTAAATAATAACTGTCAGGAATAAAGGCAGGACTACTATAGCCTCTTAAAGAGGAGGTTGGCGTTGGTGGTAGGATCAACAAAGCATGTGAGTTTGACATGGGTGAGTAATATGTACCAAATTTCATGGCTATCTATCCAATAGTTGTTGAGATATTTCACTCAAACCTGAAACACGAAAACCTGATGGTGTTGCTAAAGGAAAGTCAGAGGGATGAAAGTTATTAGGATTCATCTTCATCATTAATATCTGTACCAAATGTCAAATGCCAAAATCATCTAATAATTGTTGAGACATTTCAGTCAGGAACAAAGTGGTGGGCCAGCCAATTAATCAATATAAAATTATATCCCCAAAAACATGTAAATCACATACTGGACATAATGACTGACAGAAATGCAACGCACTACATCTATGTTGCGCTGTTTGCACCAAAAATTGAGACCAAATCAAGAAGTGATATCCGGCTGTGTACCACTGCTATAATGCCTCCAGTACTAAAGCCTTACTTAATAGTCAACCCGCGTCCGACTTGTAGCTTCAAATTGTTAACATTTTGGAAAGAGTTTGGAACTCAGAAGGAAAAAATTCTTTAGAAAAACAGGTTTTATGTTTCTGATTTTTGCCTGAGCGAGGATACATTTTTGAGTTGATCCAGTGGTTTTTGAAAGGCTTTTATAGGCCCCAGGGGTCACAATTTTTTTCTCAACCAATGGACCAAACATTCAATCCTTCAATTGTAGTTAAATTGCCAAAATCTGAGGTAGTGTTTATCACGACAATAGCAACAGCTGCAGCAGAAATACATTAGGATGAGTTTTTCTTCTGTGACAGGATATTATTAGTGTAATTTTAATCATACACTTGCATAAGAACTAATGGTAACACTTGAAACTAAAAATCTACTTGGGTAACTGTGTAAAGTTCAAGCATTTAGCTCTAGATGGAGGTGTCAAAGAAGGTCATCCTTGTATGTCCTTTTCTTTATGTGTGTGTGTAATGTGTGTGTGTGTGTGCGTGTGTGCGAATGTGTGTGTCTCTGTGTGTGTGTGTGTGTGTGTGTGTGTGTGTGTGTGTGTGTGTCAATGTGTGTGTGGGTGTGACCTTTTTAAGATCCAGCCAAACTGCTAAACACACTCCCTCTGAGCCTGTCATTTACAGGTTGGCTATCAACATCTTACAGTCTGAGCTCAGGGGACCGACATGCACATGCCAGCATCATACACATGTGGGGTCTGCATCAGGACGCACATGCACTCACATTTACACAAAACACACTCATGTAGAAGTCACTTGCTCAAAAGCTATAGACAAAGTGGAAAGCCATCAGAATCAGTTGACGTAAACACTTTACTAACGCAGCAGCTCACATGTGGAACTGATTTCTGCTTCATTGCTGTCAAGGATTAGGATGTTCGAAAATCCTCTCATTGTGTCGGATGGACATGGAATCAGGAAAATAGCTCTTCTTTGTATCCACACATCTGCTTTTGGTAATTGTTTTAGTTTGGAAAGCATGCATCCAATTCAAATCAATAACTGTATACATTTCATTAAACCCTGTTCAACATTATTTAGTGATAAGTTCACGCAGTCAAAAAAACAGGAGGACAGCTGATCCCTGCTGCGGCTACAGGCTACTACATGTCCCCATGTGTCAGAAAAACAATAGAAATGACTGCTGTCATGTCCTCATGCTTTGGCCTCTGTGCATCTGTACTTCCTAGCATCACATTTGCACGGTAGTGATCGTGAAATGTATGCCCACATACACCAGACTTTTACAATAGCTTGAGGGGGTAATTTTACCGGGGGAAACCTCACATAAGCTCCTTATCAAAACTGCCCGGCCATGTTAGAGGTGAGCCAGGCTGAATGTGACAGGTCAGTGAACAAGACTAGCCAAAGGCTTGGGAGGACGACCAGAGACATATGCTGCCTAATTTTTGCTCCTCAGAACTCCAACATATCACTTTGTGAATTGTGAATTGTGAGCTGTAACTGTTTTTCCCCGTTTATTGGGGGGACTTTTTCCTTAGTCAAATCGCCAAGTATAAGGATAGAGCATGTTGCATGCTGTAAAGATTGTAAAGTCCCTTGAGGCAAAGTTGTGATTAGTGATTTGGGGCTAAATAAGTAGAATTGACTTGACTAAGCATATTTTGTCATCTTCTTTTGCAAAGTATATTAAAGTTGACTCACACATGGGCATTTATGTCAATACACCCATTGTTATATTTTCTATGTAAGCTCACGAAAGGCATTAACATGTCAAGATGCACCCCTGCATATTCTATTCATTGCGTAAATGTGTGTCAGTGCTTCACAAAAGTAGCATTTTTATCACATCTGCACACGAGATAGGCACATCTGTGCGACCCGAACATTCACTAATTCTTCTGACTGTATGGCAAGTCTAGTGTTGGCCGCTGATTGTGTCTCTGAAGTATTGTCATTGCATTGAAGTCACTTAGCTGAACATCACTTTTTATAACCAATAATTTCTATCTTTGATTAATCCAGAACATCATTAACAACACAACACGTAGAGTTCCCATAATCCTCAAAGATTTTTTAATCATTCGGATTTAAAAAAAAAAATCTCTCTCTCTCTCTCTCTCTATATATATATATATATATATATATATAGGCATCAGATGATGAAACAAAAAAACAGTTTGGTAACAGTGTACTGGCCTTTAGCATTTTATCAAATATTCTGTAATTTCTTTGCACACCCCAAAGAAGACTGATATTGGAAAATAAACAAGCTAAATTTTCAATTTAGCTAAATATAAAGTTTCATTGTGCTGAGGGTTTTTGTAATTAATAAATCAGGTTTGCAGCCCTTGTCTCATTAAAACTGACTTCTGCTTAATATGTATGACAACTTCTGTAGATTTTGAGGAGTAAAAACAGGAATTTAGTATTATTGCAGAAAATTCTCATTTTCCCACTTTCTCACTTTTTTAGTGTCATCAATGTGGGATCAACTCATAATCAGGAAATTTTTCACCTAACTGGATGTACAAACGACCTTTGTGCAAATAAATGCTAGTGGTCGCTTTCACTAGCAGAAAGATTAAGTTTCCACTATGGTCTGTTGTGCTTCTGCATCCACTGGCCCGATGAAAACACGAGAAAGGCACTCTTCATTTTGTATCCACACATCTGCTTTTGGTAGATTTTGGTTTGACAGGCGTACATGCAATGCAAATCAATAACCAATTTCTCATTCTATCCTGGATAGCCAGCCTCTCATTCAGTGTAAAGATTAAAATCCATTTGACCCCTGAAAAAGAACCACTTTAATATTAATAGAATATTCCAACAGGTAATTTACATGCATCTGTGGACCTCAAGAGTGAGTATACAGTATAATAACTTTATTGTTCTTGATATAATTTCTCCTATAGCACCCCTCTCATTTTTCTACAGTAATCTGGATAGTGATCGGTGTAACTGGCTTTACCCTAATATTTCTATAGAAACATAATATCAGTCAGATCAACAGTCAGATTTTCTTCTCAAAAGTTGTACAGTATTGCTGCATTTCTTTGAAGAGACTGGGCATCTCAAAATTGCAGCGAAATTGTGACATCTCTCCTGGACCAGATATTGCACCTAAATTGACTCCCTTTTTATATTTATGCCAATGGCCTTTTTCATTTATAACATTGTACATCTTTTTCTATATTGGTATAAACAATAGTATGGTAGTTAATAATCCTATTCAATTCTAGATTACTTAAATTCCGAATTTTTATCAAATGTGATAACTTAAGTTAACTGTACACTAGCTGTCTGGCACCAAAAACAGACACACACAGTTAGCTACAGCTGTTGAACATTATGGAGCTATTAGAAGCAAAAAGCCAGATGTTTCATCTTTGGAATTGGTGGATACCAAAACAGAGCTAAAGGGAGAGTGAATGTTAGACTTAACATTCATCAGTTGACATAACACACAATTCCAAATGAATGCTAATGTTGCTAATGCGTCTGTTGGACGGGTAAATAAACAGCTGTTTGCTAACATGTATGCCATATCAACTTTATAGGGTTGATAATATCTTAAAGGTTTGTTAATAGCTTGTTCCGCTGCCACAAGGAGTCAAAAAAAAAATCAGTTATGGCAGTTATGGTTGCTTTAAGAGTTTTTGCAGCAGTCATTATTTGCACAACAGAAAAACCCCATATCGAAATATAATAAATATATATGAACATATACACTGATCAGCCAATCATTAAACCAGTTATCGGTTTTAATGTTGTTGCTGAATGGTGTATGTCCCCATACTAGTGACATTGTGCCATATGATATTTATGTGGACATATATTTTAGACACATACAAACACTTGTAAATATATGGTGGTATGCTATATATAACACATTTATGTCACACATATATGTGTTATACATGCATGTTGCATAAATTAAAGGACACTATAATAAATCCTTTTTTGTAGCAACTACTGTACTTGAATTCAAATTTTCACTTGTTGCAAATTGGGGCACCAACTTCAATTGAAGGAAAATAGACAAACCAAATAAATAAGTAAGTAGTAAACTCTCATTACAGGGATCTCTTTCTCTCCTTTGAGGGAATACACAAGACCATGACTTGTCAATAAATGAGGATTATTTATAGCTAACTTTCTAAAAGCAACTGAATAAATGAGGCATTAATAATGAACACATGACAAAGAGGTCAGAATCACAGAAACGAATAAAGTTTATCTTTGAATGATAAATGACAAAAACTTACGAGTGCATCTACAGTTTATGGAAGGAGTCTGGTAAGTCTCTTATCTTACAGGTTTCTCAGGGAGGAGAATATGGGTGTTTGTGTCTGTGTGGGTGTGTAAGACAGAGCAAGAGGAAAGAGAGGGAGAAAAAGACTGTGGATCATTATGTGTTTAGTTCTGGTGATCTTCCTTTACGCAATTGTTTGTTGAATAAAGTATCAATCTCTGTACAAGGAGTCTTTTTACCTGGTCTGTTCTTTTTCTGGGATCAACAGCCAGGATCACCCCAAAACATCACAATGTTGTTTCACATCCTGCTCTTAATTTTATTATGATGCAAAATGTCTGCCTCTGTGGGTTGGAGAAGGTTGGATCCTTGTCTGGCCAATATTAATTCTGAAATTTTTATTATGAGAGAAGGCTATTTGGCAGATCCTGGGAGTTTCTGAAAAAGTCTGTTCAAAACCCAATTAACGTTTGACTTGGAATTGTTTGTAATACTGTAAAATTTGTAGTTTACATGTTTACAACAAAAAAAAAACTACTACCCTGGCACATCCAGTAAGAACTAGTTTTTGCTTAACAGTTAGCATTACCTAAGATAAGCTATTGTAATCATTCTAGCCTTGGCTTATTGAGTTAGTAAAATGATGCTCAAAACTTGGATTTCATTCATTCTTTTAATTTCCATGTCCAAGAAGCAATTCAGGTTTAAAATAAGTTAACTCAGATCAACATTTTTCAACCTAACTTAGCTATAACAATTTTGCTGAGTCACATAGCTATCACTAGGACAATGTCAGACATTTTGATAAGATTTGCTAGAGTTACATAAAGTTAAATGTTGTGACTGTTAACCAGTTTTTCTTGTCACTTGAGAATTGGGTTTGTCTTTGCCATTTACAAAGGTAGAAACATTTTGTGGGGGTTTAACATTAACAGTACTGGAAATTTGCCAGTTTAATTACACTAGCTTATCCAATAGCTAAAATATTAACTTTTTTTAATGCAGACTCACTGTATTTTGGAGACTTGCTGCAGTACATTTACCTCACTACCTCAATGCACACACAAACTTTTTGCACAACACATCTCTGTGGGAAAGTCTTATGAGCCAAAAAAAGTTTGAATCAGGCCTTTTGGAACAATTATTTGAGAGAAATAATGAAAAGTTTTCAACTCGATGCTAATCAAAGATTCCATCATAAGGCTGAAAAAACAAAACAAACCTATCAGACAGATGGCAGAAACTTTAGGAGTGGCCAAATCAAAAATTTACTATAATATTAAAAAGAAGGACTACGGTGGTGAGCTCAGAAACATCAAAAAGCCCGGGAGACCACGGCACACATCTAAGGTGGATGATCATAGAAGTCTTTTCTGGGTGAAGTATAACCCCTTTTCAACATCTAGCCAAGTCAAGAACACTCTTGAGGAGGTAGACGTATCATTATTAAAGTCTACAATCAAGAGATACCTTCATGAATGTAAATCCAGAGGATTTACCACAGGGTGAAAACCACTGGTAACACTCAAGAACAGAAAGGGCAGATTAGACTTTGCCAGAAAACATCTAAAAAAGCCTGCTCAGTGTTGGAACAAGACTCTTTGGACAGATGAAACCAAGATTAACTTGTACCAAAAATGATGAGAAGAGAAGAGTATGGAGAAGGAAAGGAATGACTTATGATCAAACGCATACCAATGACTTTTCATTGACTGCAAAAGATTTTCATCACACAAATAAACACAATCCTTATATTCATAATTATGTTGGTTTGTGCATTTACTTTTTAACATCTTAAAATGGAGGGACTATGTATAGAAATGGCTGTAATTCCTAAACAGTCAATGCAATATTTGTGTTAAACCTCTTGAATTAAAGCTGAAAGTCTACACTTCAATCACATCTTGATGGCTCTGTTTCAAATTCATTGTGGTGGTGTACAGAGAAAAAAATACAAAAACTGTGTCAAAATAGCACATATACAGTATATATTGTGTATATATACACCATTGTATTGGTATGTATGTGTGTCAGTATGTATACATGTATATATACATACATATATATGTGTGTGTGTGTGTATATATATATATATATATATATATATATATATATATATATATATATATATATATATATGAAGAACACATTAAAACCAGTAAGTGGTTTTAATGTTGTGGTGTATATTTAATCTGAATACAGTATAAATGTTATTTAGCGAGAGTTATTCATAGTTATTCTACTTAACTAGGTTATATTACTTAATATGGGCATCTGGCTCATTTCAATTGATAGCTGTAACAGGCGATTAAGCACGTGTGACTAATGATTGATTAATAATGAGTGATTAATAAGTTAGCAAAACTGAAGTGAAGTAAGTCAAAAGCTGTAAGAAAAAGACACATAACTCTGATAACATTTAAGATTTAAATGTTTAATGCAAGTGTAAAAGAACCCTGAAAATTTGATTGAAACATTCATTAAAAAATGACAATCTGTGATCCCTCATGTCAGTTTTGCTAGATGATAGATTTGTTTAAAATATAAGATTAAAGAAGAAACGATGTTAAGGGTAAAATAAAGAACTGTCTCAGTTTGTATATATGTGTGTGTGTGTGTGTGTGTGTGTGTGTGTGTGTGTGTGTGTGTGTGCGTGTGTGCGTGTGTGTGTGTGTGTATGCGTGCGTGCACATTTTTTTCTTTCTTTCTCTATTTTTCTTTCTCAGGCCTGCACACTGTCTGACAGCCTTTCCATCACGCAGTGAGTGAACACTTGTGGCACAGCCATTCACCATGTGGAGCATCGCTGAGGTCAACACAGATGAGGTGAAACCACAGCTGGCAAAGCTCACACTGCAGCCAGTCATCTAACTCTGCCACTGACCCTGGTGGTGTAAGGTTTCTACATAGTGCACAGTGGCCTTCACTGTTCTGGTAGATGAATTGGTCTCTTCTCTTTCCTCTCCTCTGGCCCTTTTTACTTCCCTTTCTTTCCTGCGCTTCTTAACTCTTTTCCTTCACCTTTTCTTTTTTTTTTCTCTTCAGCCTTAGGGATTTTTTAAGATGGCATAATACTCATCGTTAGTGACGACTGCTCCTTCCTGTGGTGCCAAAGGTGGGAGAAAGGGGGATCTTTGCGAGGGAAGGTTAGAAATGGGAATTGAGAACCGGTTCCAAATTGTCCAAACCATCAGAATCGTATGCCTCCGAGCTTATCAATTTCTTTTATCAATGCTGGCATGTTTTTCTGACAGTTGCGCTTTGCCAAACAATGACATCAAACTCATACGTCTACGCTGCAGGAAACTGGCAACAAGTGGAGTCATGGCGGAGAGGCAGAAACAGTCCAAGGTATGGCCTTGCTTCACGAAGAAAGCTGACGACAGTATTAGTTGTACTGTCTGGAAAACAGCTTGCTGAAACATCTTTCTACACAACACGGGCTTTAATTCAGGAATGCCATGTATATGACACTCTTTACAGTGCCAATGCTTTCTAACCGAGCAGCACGTCCGTTAATTATGTTATTAATTATATCCTATAAAAACATCCACGCTATGCAGGTAGGCTTAGCAAATTTTTGTCTTTGACTAAGAAAACCTAAATCAGCGTTTACCACACATAGGCTCTACTTGGGTGGTAGATTAAGACTGGCCCAGGTAGATAAAATCACACAGTTTCAATTTAGGTAAATCTTACGTTAGACTAACTCATTTTTGGCCACACGCCTCTCTGAGTTGCTTGTACTACAGTAACTGAGTGGGGACTAGAGGCTTGTCTATGCGCAGCTGCCTAGCCTGCATGTGAGGTGTTTAGGAGACGTGTAAATTGTAGCTACAGAAAATAACCTGGGCTACGCTCTCCCCCTCTAAACTGTATGAATCTCTGCATGCACAGCAGTCAGTGGGAAACACTATAAATGTAAAGAGGGGTTAAACAGTGGAGTTTTTGCACACCTGAGTCACATGCATGCCTTTTTCCTAATCTGTTACTACACTGTGTTCAGACACGGAGAAAACGGATATAGCCATTACTATTTGGGAGTGGTAGCTATTTGTATGAAGCATTTTTTTTCTAATATAGCACCCCCTAGAGGCAAAACTGCATGAAACTCTACATATTTATTAGTTGTCTCAGTCTGTACATTTGAAACAAAAATTGGGTTGCAACTGGATGAAGATTTCAAGAGTTACAGCAGGTATAATTGTTTGACAACACCCATAAAGATTTGTGGGCCAATCATGGAAAAACGATACATTATATCTTAAATCAAACATATGGGCAGTGTTCAGGGTAATCCAAGCACGGTAGGTACCACGTTTGCTGAAGCTTGAATGAAAGATGTGGGATAGCAAGTCAAAAATATGTCTAGCAAAAGTTAAAATTAATGGAAAAAAATTTACGATGCAAATAGGCGTGGCTTATATTAATCTCTTCAGCATCATCCACTGAATCCATAGACACCTGATTTTTTCTCTATGCCTCATGCTTGCCGAGATATTAGCCAAAACATTCTGCAGTATTTGTTAGCTCATTTCTCACCACATGGTGGCACTATCACTAACATTTTTGAGTATGGGAAAGCTGGTCACCAAGTTTCAGTCTTGTAGCCTTCAGAGTTTTTGAGATATTCATCATGTTTCATTGTGTTTTCCTCATTTCCGACAGAAAACCGTTAAAAAAAAAAAAAAAATTAATTTAAAACTTATGTATAAAATTGACCTTTAAAGGTATTTGCACCAAAAGTAATAGCACCTATCTTCTATACATGCTTAAAATTTTAGCTTTGGAACTATCTTTCTAACTGCAACTATGTAGGACTAATAGCGTGTCAAAAACATAGGGAAGAAAATGGAATAAGTAGCTAAAGTGGAAATCTTTATATTTAAATTAAAGTCTGTAACTCACTATCTGTCACCGAATTAAATAACACAACGGTTATTGAGCCTATGGCCCATTGATGAAAGTATTGTAATATTTATATATTTGCAGTATTACGAACTGAACATTTCCTGCTGCTGCAGCTTCACGTTGAAAAACATTTAACTGGTGAAACATGAGTGGAATTTTATTATGAAGTAGTCACAGGAAATGCAATATGTTTTCAGTTAGCTTAGCACTTACCGATATTGTTAATCAAAAATGCATCTACAAAACATTGGCCATTTTCAGCATTTCTGTACAGTGGATCAGTTTGAAATATTGCAGGGCGTAATGGAACAAGAAAGAGCAGCCATAGTGAGCTGTTAGATGATGTTGGGATCTTATGTCATGGGCTCAGAACAATAGAAGGCCTATATGAAGCCCAGAGTCCTGACTCAGGGTTTCATGGAATTTTCACTGACCGTTAGTTGAAACAGCGCCAAATCAGCTATGAGTAAAGTTTGGCTTGAATTCAAACTCTGGCCTCTCAATGGACGAGACTCCCTGGAATCCCCAAGGGTTCCCTGTGATGCAGCCTTGACGTCATCAAGGTAATGACAGCTGACCTTTGCTCCTCCCTGCTTTTCCCATGTGCTGTTGTTGCTGCAAGAGCTTCCCCCAGCCTTTCCCCTGTGACTTCAACTGCCGAAAGGGAGCATCTTGTTCAAACGTTTGAATTTAACTTAAGACCTAGGCCACAAGTCTTTAATTTGCAGGGGACTGGACAGACTTTTGTATTCACTAAATACATTTCTGGATCCAAAGGAGAAAGCTGCAGAGCATCAGCTGATATCTCATACGGCCTGCAGAAGGACGAAAATATTTCATTGAGGAGATAAAGGATTACATGTTATTTTTCCCTCCAACCGATCTCAACTATGCTGTTTTCCCGCTGCCCCCAAGGAAACCAGCTTGCCGTGACCACCTGAGCAGCAAGACAAATGGCCCTGCCAGTGTTCAGCAAAGGACCACGCTGAACTCACACTGAGCGGATCTAAACACACTTCACCTGCTTTCTGAGGCAACTAAAAGTAAGAGGCTTGTTTCTGGGCAGAGACTTTAGTTATTAATAGTGTGTTGTAAGCTTTATTCTTTGAAAGCTGTATTACTATTGCTGTGGAGAAAATGCCGCCATGTCCCGTGATTGCTGTAAATGCTGTGGAGTATTTACGTGTTTGCTGCTTGTTTTGATTTCACTTGCGTTGCGTTGGAGTTGATTTGTGTTCTCTCACGTTGTGGGCTGCTTGTGTTAGACTTACCACCACGAGTAAAGCCAGTGAGCTAGAGTTTTACCATTTAAAGGACCAGGGCCAGTCCAGACAAATGCAGGTTTGCCTGCCGTGCCACTGTGTGGTAAAATAGGACAGTTTCTTGTGTCTCTCCGCGGTGGCTGTGGTGCTTTGCTTTGCAAAGTGTTACATCACGCCCCCCCCCCCCCCCCCTTGTCTCTCACTCTGTTCAAATATAGCGGTTTTGCCCACCATCTTTCCCTTTCTCTCTCTCCCCCGCTCTATATATATACACACACACGCACACACACACACACACACATACACACACCTACTCACACTCATGTCTGCTGGTTTGCCTTAGTTCTCATAGTTGCTTGTTGTTGTAGCTGTAGTTGTAAAACAGATGTTTGTTAATAAAGGGTAATACTGATTGTTGATACATATTGCTATTGTTAATAAATTCTGTTATACTTTAAGCAATTGTTGTTTGTGATCATTTGTGCATATTTCCTGTGATAACAGCTGGATTGTGACAGTCAACACCCATTTGAGACTACGTTAACAGTTTGGTTATTGGTCCCTGATACCAGGATCTGCACGGTAATCATTAACCCCATTAATAATTTTATGAATATTGATAATTATCAAGGACAATTATTATCAAGGATAATTATCAATAATTTGCTAAAAACCAAACCTGCTCCTACCAGTGCAGAACAATGAAGAGCTGCAAGCAACAGGCTGTACACCTCCAACTTTTAAGCAAGGTAACCAACTCCATTCACTCTGCCCTGCTTTTTAAACTCTCTGGACAAGGATTAAAGTTGACACGATTTTAGGCTAGAGTGACTAAGTAAAGCTATTCCCTCCTTAAATAACGATTGTGAAGGTGTCCTTGAGTAAGATGTCAATCACCTGATTTTGTACTGGAGCTGCTCACTGCCCCAACAGACCACCGCAACCATTGTGACTGTCTTTGAAGGATGAGTACGCCCAAATTACAAAACGTATATTTTCTGACTTACGTCAAATGGCAATGGAGATAGTTTTGGATATGTTTTTCTTGATTTAGAGATTTCTGCCTACAGCCAATACAATAGAAGTGAATGGGATTTCATGTGTGGTGTTAACAGCATTGAAAATTTTAATTTTAAACATTCAACAACTACATGTTTTTCCAAAAATCCATCAGTTTTCATTAGAACTACTTTATGTAAAAGAAACAGTGCTTTTACTCTAAAAACAAACGGACAAAAAATATTGCAACACAAAGTTTGAATTCAGCATTTTGAGTTCATCATTTTGAGTTCAACCTCTGGTGAAATTATATTGAACAAGCTAAGGACATTAAAGGGGGCATATGATGAAACACTCACTTTTTCACTGTTTGTACATATAAATCTGGGTCTCCGCTGTGCCTACTGACCTACAAACTGTGAAATGAGTCTATTTTTTGTGGGTTGCTTATGTCATAAAACATGTGGTTTGACAAGCCATTCAGGTCTGCTTCACATTCCTATGTAAGAAGCAGGCACATTATAATTATACTGCCTCTTGGCTCTGAGCTAAAATATCAAACATTGTTGCTCAAAGAGCCATTGATGATTTTCACGTGAGTGAAAAGCTGGATGTGGCCCACTTTTTCCTACATCAATTTCGGTTCTAAAAATAATGCACATGAAAATAGATCACTAGAATTACTTGAAATACTCAAATAAACATACTGAAAGAAGAAAAAGTTTGAAAGCTAGATTTAAGAATTACAGAATTACAATGAGCATCACTGTTCACTCGATTGGATTACAAATGTTGTTATTTCATTTTGGTTTCCTTTCCTGCATTCCAGGCCAAACTTATCTGAAGTTGTTCATGAAAGAATAATGTACAAGCAACACTGAATCTGCCAGGCTTTACAAATTATTTAAGTAAACTGATGAAGCTTGTGTTTGATGAGGTGTTCCTCGACCCACCAGACTATGCTCACAGAATGACAGACCTTCAGGGCGCTAACCTTACTGCTAACACGTTACCTCTGTATCCCCTCAGAACAAATGCTTCTACTTTACTGGGTCATTTCACACATTGAGTTAATGCATGAAGTATATGAAATATAATGTAACAGGGAAATATACATAAATAGCAGTTGTCACCTATTTATTTTTTGTTTTAGAAGTGGTTATTGTGGTGATATTCATGGTAAAAGTGCAGCTAAATAGTGTTTTCCTGGACGCAAAGACACTGGTGGATGGGATGAGGAAGACCGGAAACACTGCTTTGAGTCTGTAGGCAGTTCCTGCTTGGGCTTGCGGGAGCTGACCAATCACAGCAGCCTGTTCTGTTCTGAAGGTGGCTTTAAGAGAAAAAGGAGCTAAAATGGACCATTTCAGACAGAGGGTGAGGTGGTGCAGAAATCGACAGTATGAGAAAAATAATAAAATAATAATATATAAAAATATGAACCTGAAAATAAGCATGATATCGCGTCTTTAAGTAAGGTGATTGAGCTTTTCCTCTACATTCAAATACATTGATTACTATGTAATTGGAAGCAAAAACACAAGATTTCAAATTGATAGCACATCAAAAAAGTTGTTTCAACTATTTTTTCTTTGATATTTAATATGAAGTTATGTGCTATGTGCTTAATTAGTATTACTTCACTGAAAATCTTTTGAAGCCCGTTTAACTTAAAAATGTACGTTCTCCTTCTGCCTTAAAAAGGTGAGTTAACTGAACTTAGGTTTCATCATTAGCTCACAGTTGCTTTATCAGCTTTGAAAATGTAAAACTAACTCAGTTAACGGAACTTGATATAACACGTTGAGTAAACTTAATGATATTAGGCTAAATCAACAACTGACAAATTTGCCTTCGATTTACATTTCCTCAGTTTGAAGAATCAGCTTTTCATTTGAGGTGAAGAACTTAAAGCTGCTCCTGTTGGAGCCACTTTGTACCAGAGTCGGTCAACATGTGAGGCTGCTTCCAGTAACTTTGTTAAATTGCATTAAAGTGTACGGAGGTTGGGACCGAATTTGATACTAGCCTCCATCATGGTTTGCATTGTTTTCACCATTATGAGAAGAATCAACCATGGCTTACTTAAACCAACCCTGCCTTCCTTGTAACTACATTTGTATACAACTAAACTGCATTAGCAAATACGTCGCAGTCTGCTCCTCAGTTCCCCTCGGACCCAGTCTCCGGTTCCTTCTCACTTGTTCCAGGTCATGTTCTTCCCTTCATCTCCCCAGACGTGCCATTTTCCATCTGACCACCAGATTTCTTCAGACTTTATTCCTGTCCCCATATTCATCTGGTCACCTGTTTTTCCATTTTCAATCAAGTGAGCTTCTGCGCCCCCTCACGCAACTGTTTCCAGTTACCTTATCACCCCAGCCAGTATTTAAACCTACCATTGCCACCAGGTCCTTGTCAGATCATCTGTTTATCTATGTGTCTGCTACTTGTGTTTAGTTACCTGTTGCCTGTACCTGCCTGTTTGCCTGCCTGCTTGTCTACCCAACTGCCTGCTTGTCCGGTTGTCTGCGTGTAAGCCTGTTCTCATCCATTAAAAGTAACTTCACTGCATCAGCCCGTCTTTGTGTCTGCGTTTGGGTCCTCTCTGCTTGTGCTGTTAAAAACAACCCTGTTGACTGCTTTTGTTGCCTAAACCTTAACAAAGATGCAAAGCCAGATTTCATTTCTTACAAAATATATTTGCTGTTCCAGTTTAGTTGTTGTTGTTATTTAGTTGAGACAGGGTTGGCATGAGATATACTCTAGGAAATGCACCCTGAAAAGATTGGTTTCACCAAATATGTTAATGTTAATCGTCTTGACAGCTTCAAAGTGGGTTTAACTGCTGAATTTAGATTGATACGTTTTTAAACCTTTAAAATACACAATGTAGTTGACAGATAGATGAAATTTAAAAAATGTAACTGTTTTTTCTAAGAAATGTTAGATACAACAGCTGTAGCTTATTATTATATCTACAAGTCCTAGGGAGACCATGCCCAGAAATGTCTCTTTGGGCATAAGAAATATTTTGAAAATGAAATGACACTTACTTTTAGTCTAAGTGTAATTTCATATCTGCTGTATGTGCACTGTCCATGTTACTTTTTTTCAGGAATGTTAATTGGGAGGGAACTCTACAATTTATCAAATAAAGACTGGGAAACATTAAGCCATCAAACAAATTTAATTAGGTTACCACAGCCTGAATTTCATTTCCTATTGTTACAGTTGTAAGTTGTAGTGATTACCGATATTATTGTCACCACAAGTCATTACAATTATGTTTTCAATTTGAATTTTTATCCCATAACATTGCATTTAATTAAGTATTGTTAATAGGTCTACGGAAATACTTTTTAGAGAATGAGAAGACTGCTCACAGTGTGGTATCTGGAACTGACCCTTAAACTATCTTACACCCTGGAGTTACATCAATTTAGTTACATCCAACAGTTAAAAATTTTAGAAAAGTTATTTTACATCATAAAGTCTTATGCACCCGAAAGAAAGAAACCCAAAATCCAGCACACCATCAGTCACAATTACTTACTTTATTAAGTGACAAGACTTCGACTGGTTTCAGATTAGTTTTTGAATCTCGGGTGCCCGATGTCCATACAGTAGGAAAATAAAACAGAAGTGTTACAAAAAAGCAAAGAACATTAACAGAAACATAAAAACATTCAAAACTGAATATTAAAGATGAAAATAAAATGATGAAAGGATACAGGAGAACATCAAACCGGCAATAAATAAATTTGAATGCAAAAAAATGGGAAAGGGCCTAGTAAATTTGCACAGACTCAGATATAAAAGTTGCAGGTACAGGTATAGTTAATTGTCAACTTGAAACTTTAAAATCAGCCAAAGAAATCATCTGTTCCAATTTCAAATCATTCTCCAGTTGATTCCATCTAAATGGAGCAAAACATTTGAAGGCATTTTATACCAGCCTGTGTTGTTTTTCTTCTAGATCAGGAAAACCCTTAGATCAGTTAAAGCATGATTTTACCTAATCTTCAGAACAGATGCAAAATATATCTTTTCCAAAATGGGCTTCATAAATATAGAGTGCAGGTCTCTACCAAATTACAGAGAGGGACAACCTACATTACACTGTACAAATCACAGTGATGATTCCTCAAGTGTCACGTGTTATGAATCTCAGAGTGCCAGGATTCAAATTACCGCAAAGTGTAGATGGTGGAGCCAGCATATAAGTAATATTGCCATAATCCAGTATAGAGAAGGAACATTTAGATTTTTATATAAATTATTTTAGAAATTCCTAAACATGTCATTTAAAAATAATTTATCATCTAGCTACAAATACTTGCATTTGTCTGAGAGGAAGGTAATACTCCACAGAAATGTGTTGTAGACCTTTAAACTGTTGCATCATGCATGTGCATTTCAATAAATTAGGATGTCATTCATGGGCACTTTAGTTGCAAGTTTGAGTTGCTTGCTCTTCCATTTCTTGCCACAAATAAGGCATTTTATGTCCAGAACAGAGGCTAATTGAGATGTAAGATTCACACCACAGAGCAGTAGATAGGAATGCATAATGAAACACAGAGCTGGATTGTATGCTAAATATAATGACAGAGGTGAGGCTACGGATCACATTGAATATGAGGCAAGCACCGTCTTCATCTGCTTGCCTCCCACACACATACACATGCTTACACAGACACACACACACACTATATAAAGGCTCACATGTATGCTGAAACTCAAACTGAATACAGGGCAAAAACACACGCACACAGTTTGAAACAGCAGAACAGCAAACATAGACTGTGTGAACGCATGCAGGAAGGTCTTCTGCTGTTGAGTTCAGTTGCACACACGCGGCCAAACGCACACACACAGACACAAGCGCATGTCAGAGAGTCCGGGTGGCATAGAAACTGGCACACATCCTTCCACTGTGCTCCAGCAATCCAGCAGGCTTTTCTTTACAACACTGCCAACATGCATTCCCCTTCACACAAACAGAGACACACACACACAGCCCATTGCTTTTCCTTTCTCCTCTCCAATCAACCATTATTCTAAGCCCTCACAGGCATTGAACACAATGTGAAGTTAAATGGGAGAAAGTGAAGCTTATTTGTGGACATGTGCTTTGTTATTGTTTCAATAAAAATTCCCTATGAACATGACAATTACATAAGTACAACAAAGAGGCTTATGGCGAATCCTCAATCACAACTCCGGCATAAGACATCCCTTCAGATATTCTGTAATGGATCATTAGCTAGAATGTCTCCAAATAAATCAAAAAGTTGTTTGTGATTCTTTTTGATCTCTGGCTGAAGTGGAACAATAAAAAATAGAACCTTCAAACTTGGTATAAGTGGATGCTTATGATGGAAGCAGAAAATATATAAGGATTGACAATAAAGACCAAAGCTGCACCAATAGTACTCTATATATATGTGTGTGTGTGTGTGTGTGTGTGTGTGTGTGTGTGTGTGTGTGTGTGTGTGTGTGTGTGTAAACCAGTTACTGGTTTTAATGACTGATTGGTGTATATGTAATGTGAAAGGTGCTGCATCAGAGGTCTCCCATCTCTCCAGCTTTTCATAGCCTTTTACCCTATTTTACCCCCTTGTTTTGGTTGCCCAGCCGCAAACTCAAACAGGCAACCAAACTTAAAAGGTCACATTAATCTAATGTACACTACCTGCCCAGCACCAAAGAACAGACAAAGTTAGTGGCAAGCTGGTGAAGATGACAGTGAAGCATGTAACAGCTAAAGAGTCAGACATTTTTCTCAGCAGGGTGTTGTATATTCATCAGATGGCTAGAAACTCTTCTGGTTCAATGCTAATGAGTTGCTCTGAGTTTCCTGAATATGTAAATAGGCAAGTGTTTGCTAACATGTTCAATAGTTTTAGCTAACATCTTCATGATTCAAGCACAAGTTTATTGCTATGATCTCAGGATGTGGCTACAATGCTAAGAAGAAGTCCGCTGGGGCAACATTGTTGTACCAATGTCAAATAGATCTTAACAATTACTTTGGTGAGTATGATGTTGTCATAACTGAAAAATGATTATCAAAAAAATCAAGAAATAAGTTGTAATAAAATGAAATTGCCCTTTAAACAATCGCCCGTACTGTAAATTATAAATTAAAGGCATAAGAAAGCATAGAAGAGAAGAACAGTGCAATTAAAGGTTATGCATATTTACCCCATTCTTTTTATCATCATGAAAGATGACTGACCTACATTTACTCGGACTCGGTCACTTTACCCTTCTTCACCCTCCCTCTCTCCCTTTACATACACAGACAACCACTAACACAGCATTCTGGGCTGGGCAGCTCCTGGCTTCCACTTCAGGGTTTTGGCTGTACCCCTTGCACCATGATACACACACACACCCTCTCCTCTCCCATGCCCTAAGATCCTGTTTATCAGCCTTTATTGTCCCAATCAAAGCCTTGCCTCCCTGACCGCCTTTAATATTCAACACTGCAAGATGTTACATGAGGCATTTGTCTCTGGTCTACATGTGTGTGTATTTGCGTGCGGTTGTGTATGGGCATGCATGCTTCCACACAAAGTGGAGTTGGATAGCTGCGAGTTGCCCCTGACACCAAACTTAATTCTCCGAAGTGCGGCTGGGGATAAATATTTCAAGGTCATTCTGTTTGCTCTCTGTTGTCTTGTTCCGGGAGCGCTGACTATAATAGGAATATATGCATGTCTAACTAGGGGCTTTAGAACAGAATTACACCGCCTGCTGCTCACTCTCTGCCTATAGGCGCAAGCCAAGAGATGAAAGATGACTGCCAAAGACTACAGTGGACATATAGAGCCATGTGTCTTTATCTGTCTCGGGGAACACTTAAAGTAACTACTACTACCATCTTTAGAGATACCTCTGTATTATCCTAACTTAAAGAAAGTCTTATGAACTGACTCTCTGTACTATTTAAAGTTTCTAGTTCAGTATGTTGAATAACCACAGACGTGTGGTTAGGGATGAGGCATTTACTTGCGTCCAGTACGTTTATTGAATACTTTCACCACACTCCACTTCTTCATTTGTTGGTTAGTGTATGGTTCTACTGAAAAGAGCAGATGATCAAAGCTATAAACCAAGCATAGTCAACCTAAATTAAATAAATGAATAAATCTCCACATCGACGCAATGGCTAGATAAACATTATCAGTAGCCACATAATTAACAACTTAAATTTATTCACTTTACAGTATATGACAGAACCCTCCCTACCAGAACCCTTGGTCTCACAGAGCATATACAATTCGTCACTGCTTTCTAAAGATGGAACAAACAGCTACAAGACAAACCACTGCATTATGTGGACATGGTGCATCCTGTTCTGCTCTTTCCTCATCTTATCACACACACAGAGCCCATCTGCCTAGGCCCCAACGGAGCACTAAGCAGCAGTTAAAACCCGAGGCTGGACAATACAAGGACAAGTGTTGAAAGAAGTATTCAAATCCTTTACTTAAGTAAAAGTACCAATACAGCAATATATACAATGTATAATGTATAATACTCCATTAGAAGTAAAAGTCCTGCATGAAAAATCCTACCTCAGTAAAAGTACATAAGTATTAGCAGCAAAATGAAGTTAAAGTATTAAAGTATTTTTTTAAAAATCTGATACACAAATCTCTTTCCAGTTTTTGGAGACAAATTGCATCATTTGAACATTTATTGAAATGAAACCAGGTTGGAAGTTCAGAGGGAAAATCAGTATTTGAGCTGTTAACAACTCATAGACATTTGAAATGTGACCCTGACTAGACACTGCTTTTTGTAAGATGTCACATGCCGAAAAGGTTGGAAACCACTGGTTTAATTTTTAACAGTGTGTTGTATTTCAAAAGTTTGTTATATTATAAATTGTGTAAAATCTTAATCTTAAAAGTAACTAGTAACTACAGATGTCAAATAAATGTAGTAGAGAGGAAGTATAAAGGAGCATAAAATAGAAATACTACAAGTAGAGTATAAAAACTTGTACTGAAGTACATTACTTGGGTAAATGTACTTAGTTCCTTGTGTACCAGACCTTTGCCATTATGGTAACAATAATACAACCCATAGGCGCATACCAGTGACTGCTGTACCTTTGTCATCACGAAAACAATAATAAACACAGGGTTAAGATTGGAACAGTCATGGTGTTGTTAGGTTTATACACAAAAACTATTTGGTTAGGTTTGGGAAAGAATCCTGGTTTGAGTTCAAATAAATACTTTGTTGAGGTTAGGGGACTTCTTCATCATGGTTACAATAATAAACACACCTTAGTCCCGTGTTTTGTCGACCCATCCATCCACCCTAATCTCCTCCTACCACAGATTTAGTCGCTCCATATACTGCGTAATCTAACTTCCTCCTTTGCTCCCGTCATAATTACCACAGCCTTAGAGGTCGCCTAACAATAAACCATAACTATGCGTCCTAATAAGCTGCTTGCTCAGAGGACCTATGGGGTCTTTTTATACGGGAGGACAGTCTTATTCAGAAGGCCGGAATATGGAGCTGACAAGTGAGGAATACATAGGCCAAAGTCTTTGGACCTGGATAGAGTCTAATGGAGGAGAGTTCTTCACAAGCTGGTGACGTTTTATAGAATTTTCTTGGCTCTTGGTCTGACTGCCCAGAAGATGCGTCCTGGCCAGTCACAAGGATCGCCAAGGCCTGGAGGGGTGTGTGTGTGCCTGTGTGTGGATGTGTGTGTGTGTGGGTTTGTGTGTGCCAAAACCCAAGTTCACTGTGGCAGCAAATGGTGTACTGATGTTCATGGCTGTCTTGATCAAAGGTGGCAGGATCTGCGTCCTAGTTCGGCGACCATGCAGGAGATGAGGGGTCTGTTATCTATTTCAGAACAATGGTGCAGAATTGCAGGATGCAATTCTCGCTGTTGTGTTGTTGGCCAATTCGCCAGTAGGTATTTGAAGGTCCCACTGGTGCTGAAGAGAGAAGATCCAGTCTTGTCTGTTTGTCTGACTTAAAAGGGGACTTTCCCCCTACACAGTCTTTCATCCATTCAGGTAATTGTGGGCAACTCACTGAATGTGTGTTTGTGTGTAATAATGGGTGAAAATACTTGATATGTTTTTTTTTTATCCTTTTTTTTAACTGTTGAATTAGATCTTGGTGGGACATGGAAAAAATAAACAGGAGAAAGGAGAAAAAAGCA
Organism: Xiphias gladius; assembly: GCF_016859285.1. NCBI lineage: Eukaryota > Metazoa > Chordata > Actinopteri > Istiophoriformes > Xiphiidae > Xiphias > Xiphias gladius. Next base: position 24,441,323 of record NC_053410.1, read on the forward strand.
GAAATGATGTCAATGTCCAGTCTTTCAAGGTTCGGTCTTTACCAGCATAATTTATTAACCCGTAAAGGCCTCAGTACGAAGTGCTTGTCTAATCGTCTGACAGCATCTGTAATTTTAATTATAGTAACTTTCCGAAGCAGATAATCTGACCACTTTACGCAGTCATTTTGGCTGCGTAAAGTGGGCTGAGAGCAAGAACTGTTTTCAGACTCTCTTTCTTTATTCTTCACACTTGGTCCCTTTTTGTGTGTGCAAATAAATATAGCACCAAGAATGCCTTCAAGGGTCCAAACAGTTATCCCCATTTGTACAGTTCATCATGTCAAGACATGAAAAGAGACAGAATTTTTGGAATTTGGAATTTTTGGACTAGGGAGGCAGTAGGATCCAGCAAGGAAGATACTCTAACAACCGGCCCTTCGGAACAATTATAAACAATTATGCCTTAAAGTGGGTCAGACAAGACATTGCACAAAACAGTTTTTTCCATGTGTGCTACAGTAGACCCTAAATAGCTAATCAGCAATCACACCCATGACTTTTTTTCCAATTTTTAGCTGTTTACTGTTAGGTCACGACATAGACTTACACATCCACTATTTATTATGCGTGTGCGTTAAACAAGAGCTCAGTATCATCTGAAGTAGGAGATTCCTCAGATTATTACAAGTATGAGAACTCTGAATAACGTCTGTAGGAACTGAAAAAGTTAGTTTGATGAACTGATTCAATAAATTCTCAAAGCGAATTTCAAATATCTCAGTGAGACTCTCAAATGTCTCAAATTCCTGATTTGAGTATCTTTTTTTTTTTTTTTTAAACTAGTCTGAACAGAAATTCAGCCTAGTTTAGAGATTTGAATTTGATTACAGGTTGTCAGGTTGTGTGTTTAACAGTCATTTCTGGAATTGATGTACAGATAGTTGTGGGTAATGGGTCAGTTCCCCATACTGAGCTTTGTGGGTGCCAGGTAGGTACTGGTTTGGAAAACTGGAACCGTGTAGTCACATCCATCCAACTTTATCTTTTTATTTTTTAGTGTGATTTTTTTCCCAAACATTTGAACTTTGATGAAAATCACTGTAAAAGCAGCACATGGACTTTGGGATCAACATTTTCAAGTCTGTAAAAGCACTCTGCCTTGCTAAAAAGCACCTAGTGACTCTTTCTGAAATGGCGTATGAATAAACACAGGGTATAACATTTACTTCAGTAACAGCCAGGAACATCCGCATACACAAGTAGTGTCATTTGCAGTGATTACACTTCTCTACCCCCCAGCCCCTCTCTTCCTCCTTAAGCAAAACTATTTCATCAGTACATTTTCGGAAATGTTTCACATTTCCTTTCGAGGTTAGCAAAAGGCAAAGCGGGCGAGAACACTAACGAAGCGTGGTCAAAGTGCGAGTAGGGAGAGACTTTTCATCTTGGCGGGAGATGTAAAGTAATGAAGTTGACACCACTGTCCACCCCATTAGGCTGGGCCTGCATGGACCATTACAGGCAGGGTGAGAGGACAGCCCAGAGCCAGAGGACCCCATGGAAAACACACACACACACACACACACACACACACACACACACACACACACACACACACACACACACACACACATAAAAGAAGGAGGTTTACACACATGGAAGAAATGACAATGCACAGTATGGCCATGCTTGACATTCTTTCTTAGGGGCTTTGTCTATACTTACACACAAACTAAGTAATTTGTGTTTGTATGTGTGTGTGTGTGTGTATTTCTCTCTGAATAGGAAACAAAGAGTTACATGATACATCCTGGCATATTCTTTTCCCATAATATGTCCGGACATGTGTGTCCTGTGTCTGTGCATATGTACAGCTTTCCTGGGTGACTGTCTATAGCAGCGGGAATGTCAATGCATATGTGTGATTGTGTGAGTGTGTTGGAATGATATGGTGGCAGCCTCCATTCTCCCACTCAGCCTGTCAGGGAAATATAATTTGTGCCTTCAGTGCTTTCACCTGGCTCATATGCAGCATGCAAATTTATTTCTCTAATAATCCGAGCGCGCAACGGCCCTCCTCCAGGATTAATGACAGCATACCCGGGGCCTTGCCTCCACCCCAGGACCGCCAGAATATTACTGCACGCACCCCCTCACACACACATACACACATACCCTGACATGGAAAAATTGTGTTAGTTCTACACAGAAAAACGCTGGGGTATTTGTCCTCCTAGACAATATAATGGGCTGGTGCATCATCAGATTGCAATGTCATTTCAAAAAACCTTGAATACAAATAATAGGGAAAAGAGGGGAGGTGAGAGGGAGGGGAGGGTGCAGAGGATAGATGGTGCGTTTTCCAATCCGGTGGGCTAGTTATCCTTCATTTCAGGTAGAGTGGTGTTGTGTTGACACACATACACACACATGCATAGAAGAAAAACACACTGCTCCGTTATTCAAATGAAGTGTGCCGCATTGTGCAGAGCTTGCTTCTTTCCCGGGACACATCCCTTTTCTTCCCCTCTTCCACCATTAATTAATCTTAGAGATCTTTTTTAGCATCCCTCCCTTAACCCTCCCCAGCCCCAGATCTCTGGCTTTTTCTAAGCTAACAGTATGAAATATGGATATGGGAGAAGTATTAATTATAACCCCATGTGTGGGTGTAGATCTGTGTGTGTGTGCTAGGAAGAGGGAGAAAGAGAGAGGAGAGAGATGAGGAAACAATGTGCCAGCGCCACCACCTACTGCCTGGATCTGTCGCAAGAGGCTAGGAAGAGAAAGAGGAAGAAACAGAGAGAGGAGGGAGAGATGTACCAAGACAGTGGGGAAGAGGAAGACGAAGACAAGTGTGTGTGTCCTTCTGTTAGTGTGTTTCCTTCTATTACCCCAGCCTATGTAGGCCTTCACCTGCGAACAGAGAGCACCTCCATCACAGGTGAGGCCATACAAAGACTCAGTCGAGACTGTCAGCCGCTGCCACCCAGCACCAAGTGGGTTAACTTGAGCTGTGGCTCTGCACCCTGGCAGGCCACGACTGCTGGTCACTTATCTTTTTAATTAGCTTTTCACTCCTCCTCAGCCTCTCTGTGCTGCCCTTCTCTCTCTGCATTCCCTCTTTCCCCCCGTCAGTAATTCTGAGTGGAATTCCGTGAAGAATTTTGCTTATGCACACTCATCTTCTTCAGACTGTAATGAAACTTTCCAACATAAGCCATGGTGACAATATAAATAAGGGTACATATGTGGAATCTGATCCGATAATTGGACATATAGTATGCTCAAATTGAGGGCTTTTTCAACTCTATATCAATTCTATATCAATTCTTTAGTCTTTTAGTCTTTTTCAGCTTAAAATTTGTGCGAATACACTACTTATTCTTCTTCTGGTTGATTTCCGACAAAGTAGCTGCTGAAGGTGTGTTTGCTGTCCCCTGAGATCAAAACACATGTCATTTGGAATGGACCTCTGGGACCTGTATTATTAAAATGCATCTGACATTGCCATCAGTAACCAGGTGTTGTGAAATTCAAGCCAGACTGATATCCTTAGGAATACATCTTTATAGATCCCATGAAACGGTATCATTACTTTCTTAAACCTGCCATATGCTTATTTTTCTTTTTGGGGGACCACTTGGAGGCAGCCAAAACAAGTTGTGACTGTAACATTAACATATTTTCACCTTTTTAAATTAAAATAGCAAACCTGTTAGCAAACAGTTGTTATTTACACATCCAACAGTTACGGAGCAACATTATCATTAATTGAAGTCATGTTTCTGGCCACCTGACTAATCCATGACCAAGTCAAATATTCACCCCCATTTAGCTCTGTTTTTGGTCTCTACCATCTCATGAGGGAAATATCTACTAATATATCTACTGTATACATGGCCTTGCAAATTTACCAGGCAAAAATGTTCACTCTCATTTACAGAGTTTATAGAGCCCTGCTGCATGGACTGCAGACCAGGAAAATAAACCTGTATTTTTCAAATGAATCATAATTTCAATGTCACAGTTGAGTATTTGAAAAAAAAAAAATAAAAATGATTTGTTACCACAATGTGTCATTTCTGTCAGTGGTACATTGTTTATACTGCATGTGTAATGGACTTTAAAGAGTGATTGAAAATGCAGACAGAATGAATGAATGAATGAATATTCAAATTAAGGGGATCCAAAGGAAACAGAAAACACAGAAGAAGGGAGACATTACAACTAGGACCAGACTTTCTGATATAATGATTTATTGATGTACCTTTCAGTAAAAACAGGAAATCAGTCAATCATTGTTGACTGCCTTTAAAGACTCCATGAAATCAGAATTTGAACCTCATTGAAAGACTGTTACTTCATGTCTATCTTAAGTGGTTACTTGGTGCTGTACTAGTGGGTGCAACAAAAAATCCAACCAAAAATCCAATCCAATAATCCAATCATTATATATTTTTCAGCAACCTCACTTTTCTGCCTGTCCTGGCAAATCAAACTTATTTTTTCCTCATATGTAACAGCCTATTTGTTTACATTTAAGATTGATCCCTCATCGCCTCATTTTAACAGGAAATACATAACATTAAGCAACTACCATCAATATTTGTATAATAAGAATGCATTAATTGGCAATGTGAAAACAATGCAACAGTGTGAAAGGGGTTGCTCTACAGAGCATAATTCTCTGTTGCACTATAGAGAATTATCACCCGAATCTGCAGCTCCCCTTGACTTTATGGAGCTTTATAGTGAGTACCTGCTGTTCAGAGTGCAACTTTACTGTTCCGGTTCATATCACATATGTGCTGGCCTCTACTCTTCTTTTATATTGCGGAATTGATTGAAGGTACTCTCATTGTATTCCTCCCTCTTTGTATCCACTTTGTTTGAGCATGGCTTTCTTTGTGCCTTTCTGCTCACAAAAAACACGCACTATGAAGGGACAGACTTCTTAGCAGTGAATGAAGGTGGTTGCGTGCTGGTATAGACTCTTGTGCAGTGACTAGGACTGACAGCAACACAATGCAAGGCCCCAGGGTCAAAGATCACTTGTACAATGAATCGCTTTATCAGATTGATTTCAGTTTGTGCATGTTAACGACAAATCCTCCATATCCTGAAAGGATAGACACGGAGTTCAACAAGGTTCTGTGCTTGGACCGGTTCTATTCACCTTATATGTGCTTCCTGTAGGCAAAATTATTAGGAAACACTCCATAAACCTCCATTGTTTTTCAGATAATACCCAATTGTACTTGTCAATAAAGCCCGCTGCAACCAATCAGGTAGCGAAACTTCAAGCATGCCTTAGGGTTGCCATATAGTTACTCTAGATGGCATTGTCCTGGCCTCTAGCACCACTGTTAGAAATCTCAGTGTTCTCTTTGATCAGGATATGTCCTTTAACTCCCACATAAAACAAACTTCAAGGATCTTTATGTGGTACCTGTGCTCCCTCCTGCTAAAAATCCAGTAAAGAATAATGGAGCAAATGTGTGTTCCACCTCATTATTAGGGATATGCAGTGAAAATAATGTATCAGACAAGGCCACATAAAGCTAAACTGACTGAGGTGACTAGAGTGAAGTTTGCTTCCCAACAAACCACAAGTGACTGTGCTAAATTAGGTGTTACACCATGCTCCAACTTGTCAAAAATATTAGAGTTTAGCTTTGAATAAATGATTGGTTATGATGCCAAATTAAAGGTCAGATTTTGTACTTTATCAAGGTACCAGTATGCATTGACTGGTTTGTAGACATCTAGACATCCAGGTCAAAACCAATCTATATTTGGTTGTGAAAAAGAAAAAAGATTTTTTAGAGATCTAGGTAACATGTAATCAGTGTTTCAACAGCATTTCAAAGCCTCTGTTTCAACATGTGGTAATGACCTAATTCATATTGAAATAGCACAATTTTAATGCTGTTGAAACTATGATTATATGTAACTTAAAAATCTGCACACTTGGAATAAGCTGTAAACACAAAATGGACATATTATCAACATATGACTAACTTGGCAGCCATGATTGACAATTTATACATCCAGTAGACGCACAGCAATATTAGCATTTATTCAATCTCAGAGTCTAACCACCAAATAAATGTAAGTCCAGTATTCCCTCTTCTTTTATCTCTGGTTTAGTTACTACCCCCTCCTGAGTAAAAGTCTGGCCTTTTAGCTGCTAAATGCTCCACTATGTTCACCAGCTAGTTCCTAACTTTTGTCTATCTGCTGTTTGGTGCTGGGTAGGTAGTGTACTGTGGGTTTATCATAGCTTTCTGCTGAAAACAGCTGCCTGCTGCACCTGGAAATGAGGCTGATGAGACCGCTGCGAGAGAACCAACACAGTAAAGTTGTGGACTGTAAACCAAAATAAGCTGAAAGATGTTACAAAAGCCATGAAGAGCTGATGGGAACTGCAGAATTGTTGGATAGCCTCATGTGGGACCATCAACCTATTGTCAATATATAAATTGATAAGGCAGCTTTAACTTTTCAACCAAATTTAATCTGTCTTGAACTAATATGGAATTCCTCATTGAATTGTTGTTTAAGTTGAACTGATTTTGGTGTTACCATATACGGGTTACAATTCAGGTATTTTTTCTAGAGTAGTTGAAGCAAAAATACATCTAAAACAGATTTTACAGAAGCTACCCCTGCATGTAGCCAACTCTTCTCTCAACCCCCTACTCTGTTTTGCACCACTGCAATTAAATGTCCTTCCCCGGTTTGCCTGGCTGCAGTCTTCAGGAAAACAAAAGGTTAAGGGTCATTATGGAGGTCAGACACTCCTGTTTCATATCTCTAATGTGTATTTATTGTGTGTGTATTAGGTTGGAGAGTTAGGATAGAAGTTGGTTGAAATTCCCCGCGGATCAGCAGAGGTTCACAGGTACCGGATCATCCCACGGTCATCAGCATTCCTGGGAAGAGGGCAACTCACCAGTGACCAATTAGACAACAGATTGCAGCAGGGCAGGTTGGTGAATAAAGGGGACTGGCTTGTTGGTGAGACCTTGTGTGGCAGGGTTTTTTAATGTGGACCTGTGTGAGGACACAGTGATTGCATTAAGAGGAAGGTGTGTCATGTTGCTGGACCTCCTGAAGCACACAGACACATAGCATCAGGGACTAACAACCCACTGAAGACCTAATTCTGAATTAAATATATACTGTCCTGCAGCAAAATTTTGAAAAATTACACTTCAGTCAGAACAGAAAACATTATTGCTTCCCTGTCCTAACAGTGAGAAATGGTTGAATCGAGATTTCAAATTATGTTTTATCAAGTCAAGACAGATGTTGTGCACACAACACACTGAGGTAAAACCTACAATCTCATTGATTACACCTTTTAAATCCACTTCAGTCACATAATGATTAAGCATGGTTTTAATATTTTATGCCCCGTGAATTCTAGCTCCATTTGGGTTTGTGCGTCATTGTTCCTCCATCTTATCAGAACACTCTGATATCAGCTTATAAAAAGCAATGATGTCTCCTGTAAATGTCCATCTAAGCCATCAAAGATGTGACAGCCTTTAGGGAACCAGAATAATATCAACGCTGCGTTTATCCCAAATGGGCTTTTATTAAAATGAACGCCTAATTAAATTCCAAGATGAGAGGGCAGCGAACAATGCCAGACAGTGGCTACCTTTGATTTTTTTTCACCCTTGTTTTAAAGTAATTATGCAGGCCTGAGATGAGTGAGCACACTGCCGGAGACCTTTCTAATGAGTTAAGCAAGAAAAATCGCCACAGTCGTCTTCCCTGGCTGCAGCTAATTGCCTGGCCACCACTAACACTGTCATTTAAAATGTGCTCTTGCTCTATTTCTGCTGGGGGTTTTTTTGTTTTTTGTTTTTTTTTAAATTTGGTTAATTAACATTTCTATAGAGGTAGACTGTAAATAGTAACAGAGTGAGTGCATTGTACCAGCTGGATCATGCTCCTGTTTGGAGAAGTGGTAGAATGTGCAGGTGAAGGTCAGCAAACTTTTACTTTAAAAGCATGAACTTTGCTCTTGGAAGGTTTTAACATGCAGTATTATGCTAATGATCATATTTAAAGGTATAAAAGCAGCTGCTTACAATATAAGAGGCATCATGAGAGGGCAGAGAAAGTGTTTCCTAATGCATCACCAGTGAGCCACTGAATACGTGAATGAATCCAATGGAAGTAACCCTAAAAAGGAAGTGAGTAACCATAAAGATTGAGAAAAATTTCATGTGAAAATGTATGATTCTCATTTTAACATAAACCAATATAAATTAAATATATCTTCACAGAAAAAAAGAAAACAAAAAGTGAGATGTAGTCAGACCAAAATACCAGTTATGATTCAGTTATGACATTTTAGTTTTCCTCCAGGCAACAATGTCCAAATTTATATTAATCAGATGAAAAAAAAAAAAAATACTAGAATCACCCCAAAAATGTCACAGCAACCCTGTCAGTCATCTCGTCTCTCACTCATACATCCACACACAACACGCACACACAAAGTACTGTATGACTTTGCCGTTGCATCTACAAATGCATCTACAATGCCACCGCTAACATTTGCGAATGTTTCTGCACCTCCAAACAAGGGAATAAGTGAGACAGCACATAATTATTCATATGTTTCACTTAACCTTTAACATGCAGTCCCATACAGTGCCCCAGTCACCGTCTGCATATTGGTACCAGATTATTACGAGAATGGCTAGGCATTTGTCCTTGTTTACGTGCCCTGTTGAAGCATCCTCGGTCGTGCTTGCCTACACTCCAGATGAATAGCATTCCCTGGCCCCCGGAGGCTCCCAACTTCTCCTGAGACCTTTAAGTGTTTGTTGACAGACAAACAGACTTTGGCTTGTTTAGCTTTCTCCACTCTCTAAAATCTAAAAGGTCACCCGCAATTCCTCCCCCAGCAGTACCCCCCTCAAAAGAAGAAGAAGAAGAAAAAAAACAAGACCTCAGGAAAATGCCCTTATGAGCGGACCTCGAGAGCTCTCAGGGAAACAAATAGAATCCCTGCTGCCACGGTTACCAAGTTTACCAACATGTCTCTATGGCTACAAATTACAAAATAGCTAGAAATGCGCCCCCCTCAGCTAAAGAAGCAAACAAAGAGGAAGAGGAACTGAACTTGGTATCCCTTGCTGAGTAGATTACCAAACACTGGCATAAATATTTATTTCACTGGATGTATCTTTGGCTAAAAAATAAAGAGCCTAAAGACCGAGATAACATGCTCAATATAGCATATTTGGGAGGTCACTGTCTGTATCGCAACATGAGGTAAAGCAGTAAAATGGAATTATCCTGCATAACATGCATAATTCCCCTCGTTACAGCAAACGAGCAGTGTGCACCCCGTTATTTGGGGTCTCTATTGTTGCCGTGGCTCTGCTCATTATTATGGGGTGTCTGGTTCAGGCCATCAGAGAGGCTCTCGCCACTGAGGTCTCTGTGGAAATCGGCAAGCCCATCTCACTGCTTAGCAACCAAGCCCTGGGGCCTGTTTTGCACAGCTTAATTCAGATGAGAGTGCCACGCACAGGATTGGCTGAGCTCAACCAGCACCTGCCCCCCCCAAAAGACACACACACACACGCACACTCTCTCTCTTTCACACTAACACACTCAGTCACTGTCTCACCCTGCTATGCTAAAGCCTTACCTAGTGTATCTTCTCTGCTGTGTTTCTCTATCTATATTGTTTTTTTTATTATTGTTCGCTTCAACCCTATGCTCTTAATAAAGGTGACTCTACAGAGAACCAAAAATGGTTTTCCATCTGGCCTCTTGTGCCAGAAAGAACCCCGATAGGGGTTTCCCATGGCACCAAGGCAGTGATGCCAGATGTATAGTAATGTTTGTATTTGAATAAAGTATGATCAAAACCCTTAAATGCACAATAACTTTTGACATGTCATATTTTAAAGGCTTTTTCCATAGTAGTGAAACGGTGTGGAGCTGATTTATTCACAGGGTGTATTGTACCCCCCCCCAACCCTGTCTCCTAGAACTTATGTTCATATACTACTAACCTGTTTTCCCAGTTACTTTGTGGTAACAACATACTTGCTGGCTGGATTATGTTCAGAAGGAAATATGATTCATTTAGCTTTGTGCTTTAATGAATGAAGCACAACATTTATTAACGGCAGCAGGGTCACCAAGAGATGGTTGGAGTGGATGGCAGGCATGCAACGCGCTCCACTGTCAAACCAGAGACCAGAGTTCGTGTCCACAGTTCTGTCTGTAATTAGATTTAAGCAACAAAATCACTTTGGTTAAGGTTGGGGTAAAATCATGGTTTTGTTTAAATGTAAATCTAATTGTTAATAGTAATAATAACAATAACAATAACAATAATAATAACTTTATTCATGTAGCACCTTTTATTACAATCTCTTCAGATTCTGAGTCATTCAACCGCAGGAAATTGTAGGACCGCCAACTTTTAATTTCATAATTTCAGCAATGCAAGATGTAGTGTGAAAAAAATCGGTGGTACCAGGCATTAACAGGATATACAATTGGCTGTGGTCCACATAGCAATGGAAATCAGTGTCAATACTACACATGATTTTCCCCAGGGGTAGCATGTATATTGTGAACAGGAGAGGAACCAAAATAGACCCCAACAGATCCCAATACACCGGTGGCATGTTTAAAATAGGAGGGGAAAACAGAGAGCAGTTAATAATGGCTAAAATATCTGGACAAACCATATAAAACACAGCTTTTAAAAACTAAGCAGGAATGCGACCTCAAGGGCAGGTGGATGATTTAGAAAGTAACCCTGCAACCCTGCATTCCAGGTTAGACAGTGAGATTTCTCTCAAGTAAGTTAATGTTAAAGGTGGGCAGAAGACAAAATCAAGCTCTCTGAAATCAGTGTGAAAGTAAAATAAACATGTTATGTGAACTTTCTTTTGTCTTAAACCAGACCACGATCTTTCCCTAACCTGAACCAAGTGCTGTGAGTACCCAAACATAACCATAAAAAAGTTTAATAATACTTACTGCAAGTGGATATCGTACTGCAAGATCAGACATTCGGGAGGAAAATAAATACGTTGTCTGTGAACATTTTACTTACATGATAAATATGGACATATTTGCGACTTGCCAAATACGTAAATTAACAACAAATACTCAATTACATTTCATTCAAAATGTATTTTCTGTTGCAAATTAGTTGTATATAAGCGTAATTTCTAGAAGACAGGGTTGCGATCCTCATGTATAAAATAGGTGGAGTGCCCCTTTAAATGTCAAATCATTTCAATTGAAATGGTTATCCTCAACTTTTGTTTTTCACGTGGTGTGTCGTACAAAAATACTTCACCCCACCTTTTCCCTGTTTGCTTACACACAAGGATACATAGCATGGACTGTAGTAAAAGCCCATTGCATTCAACTTGATGAACTGCAATGTACAGTGTACCACACCACGGAATCATATATGCAAACTGAGTTCTTGTTGCCCTGGATCTGGATTTAAATGAAGAATAGTTTGCCCTGAAATACAGTAATTCTGACTTTGAAAGGTTCTTTAGTTTTCGCCTGGCCACTTGTGTTAAATATACAAATGATACAATAATTTTCAAAATAAATTTAAGAAATGATTAAAACTTGACTCATTATTAAAATGAGTCATTGTTAAAAAATTTGATTCAATTATTCTTAATTTTCATAACAGTTGCGTAGCATAGAAATGTGCCAAACCAGCAAGAGCTATAACATGTATTTGCCATTACTTTTAAAGATTTTCCACATCATGCTCACGGAAGCATTTGCTGCTGTTTTTGTTGTGCATTTACTTGAGCTCACATGTCAGTCACAGAGTGTTATGGTAACAGCTGTGCTCTTAAATATTTGGCTGATGAAGTTTAATTTTAGCTAATTGGCACTCTTTTCTGGGTCTGCTCAGACTACTTCATTTGCGCCAGAGGATTTTGCCGAAAAGACCTACCAGAGACAACAACAAATCCGACCATAGGTTGAATTACTTTGTTTTGAGTTCATACGAAGATGTGAAAGAGTGTAGGTTTCTATGTTAGTTTCTAGTTGCCTAGTTTCTTAATTTCACTTTTCTTCTTTTGTTCCCTTTTATTTTTCTCTCTTTCCCCCCTTTTCCACTTGTTTTCCTCGCTACAGTATCCATCTCTCTCCTTCTCCACCTCACTATGTTAAATGGCCAAGAGTGGGACGAGCGAGGAATCAACAATGGTGGCTGCGACCCAGGCAACCAGCTGCTGCAGTGTTGTGACGGTAATGAGGACAGGGTCAGTATATGTAGACAGACTCGAAGACACGCATAGGAGGACAGAGAAGGGGAGAGAGAAGGAGAGGGAGATAGCAAGACAGATGCGCGGATGAGGTAAAGCTGGTTTCATACAGGGAGTGGAAAAATAGAGTGAGAGTGTGAGAAAGGGAGAGACATGGAGAGATAGAAGTTGACAGAAGCCAGCTGAAGGGAGAACTTTACAGCAGTGATAGCCTCACTGGGAAAGGACTGAGCTAAGCAACTTTTTCTCTCACACTCTGGGTCAGTTGAGAGGAGATGGAACAGTACAAGTTGGAGGTTCATGTGAGCACACCCAAAATAGATGTGGAATTCTGCAGAATTTGTGTTAATGCTTTTAACAGGTTGACACATATTAACTGTATCCACCCACTGTTTAACCCTTAGAACCCTTTGTCGTTTTTCCTGTTTTTCATTCCCTTTCTCTACAGTCATGATATAGTCATTGCATTTCATATATTGTTCCTTTCAGAAATGCCGCCATTTAGATTCTGAGTAGTACTATACATGTCCTGAAACAGTAGTAATGAGAGAAAGGGTTCACGTTTGAGAGTTTGAAAAAAAAAAAAATACTTTTTATGAATAGATAAATGTGAAGGTCAGTGTTCCAAGGATACTATAAGAAACATGCTGATTAGACATTCTTTGCCTTAGTCGTGTCAAACAGCGTACTAATTACCAGCCACGACAGTTTGGCAGGTATTGTTTTCATCTTTTGAGTTTGTGTGTGTGTGTGTGTGTGTGTGTGTGTGTGTGTGTGTGTGTCTGTGAGTGTGTGTGTGTGTGTGTGTGTGTGTGTGTGTGTGTGTGTGTGTGTGTGTGTGTGTGTGTGTGTGTGTGTGTGTGTGTGTGTGTGTGTGTGTGTGTGTGTGTGTGATAATGGCAAAATGTGGTCCTGGAGACACCTACTGTAGCAGGAGCTACCACAGAGGCAGTTTTAAGTTCTTTGACAGGCGTTTATATGTCTGTCTGTCTTTGGACCGATTTTGTCACTGCGATAGCGTCACAGCCGTGTAAGGTGCACTCACAGAACTTTGCAGGTGTGTAGTTGAGATCAAAATGAAGGCAGAGTTAGGAATTGGGTGTGTTCCATGACTACTGAGTACTTATGTAATAATGTACTAATGACTACTGAGTACTCATGGGTTGGAACAGCAACACGTTGACAGGCATCGTGGCTGGTGTGATCAATCTCAAGATGGTCACTGTTTTATTGAAAAGCTGAAAAAAGGGGTTAATTTTCAAGGATTTTGTCACTCCTATTGTTTTCCAGAGTTCCCATCTTGCTTTGTCTGATGTAAACAAGTGTTGTCATGGAGACAGCAACAGGCACCCTGAGGCCTATACTTCTTTACATTTTGGTGAATCTGCACTGTGAACAGTCATGCTGCTTTAGCTGCTAGCAATCCCAGTTTGCAATGTAACCATGAATGTGCCGCCAACAATCACACTGATTAATTTTTATATAGAGGAAAAACATTTAAACATGATTATATTTAGATAAGATCTTAATTTATAAGCAGTATAATGCTATTTCAAAAGACTAAGTTGTACTGAGTCCAGTGGTGTGTATTTTCTGTGTCTGTCTGTGCATAGTCATGATTCTGGATTGGATTTAAAGCATTGAATAAGGCTTATTTGTGAACCAATCTGGAACCAGTGCATTATGCCAATCAACCTATCAATAAACCTTTCCCTAAACAGTAAAATTATTCATTATCTTGCCTTTAATCCTACTCCTAATCCAAGCAATATGTCTGCATCAGGCTTGGTTGCGTCTCACCCTCCTGAAGTAGGGGAATAGTGAAGTTCATTATTGCTATTGTAAAATTTTCCCTATCTTAATATTGGTTGGAATACTTTTGTAAATGATTTACATTCTACGTATGACATGTGAACCCTACTAAGTCAGAAACTTACTCACAGAAGAAAAAAGGGGTACACACAAAAAAATAAAAATCTTCAGCCGGTGCTGAATTACACAGGAAATAAGTAGAATTATTTTTTGTCTGAAAGATTACTGACATGGTTAAACTGGAGTTAAAATTTGTTAGGTTTTGTGCATTATCAGTTTTTACCCGTGATATTTGTGTAACTTACGACAACCTTTACCAAAAACCTCACAGGTTTCACTGATTTGTTGAACTATTGTTTTGTATCATCAATCATATCTGACTCCTTGAAAATTCTGAAAGCTCTCATGAATGCATTTTGTAACATAATTCACCCTAAATTGTAATTGCAACAATTCACATCACATTTCTTCATCCGAATACCCCTGCTTAATCTGAAAAACGTATAATACATACATAGGTGTTTAAATCATAAAAAAAAGACTATGAGAAGCACGTACAGTATATGGAAGTGGTACAAAATTGCAGTTTAAATGCAATATGCAAAGATGAATGAGTCTCTGACATTAACTGAAATTGCAGTTTACCTAAATTAAAATGTATTTGCGATGACATTTTCATGTACTGACAGCCTAACTTTATATCAGTGTTAATGTTTTTCAAATAAAGATACATTCAATGATTTCAGACAATGCATAGGAATGTCTTCAGTTCAGTTTATTGTACAAAATGTCTCAGTAGTGAGCTGATTTAACTGTCTATTGTCATGGCTAATTAACGAACAAAGTAGCTTTTCATAATGCATTGCATTGTTACAATACATATAACAGTGACTCATTGCAGAAAGAAATATCAGATCACATATTGCTTTACACTTTAGTATCTCTGTCTGGTTTATTGGAGAAAATGCAACATTTCACACAGTGCTAAGCTGAGAAAACGAGTGAAATGGAATGAGACAGAGGCGACATGAACTCCCACAATAGACACAGCATTTTACATCTTCACCCATGGCAGCTCAATTACCTGAGTGTAATTGCAATAACTCCGATACTTCTGCAGTCATGCTTGACAGTTTCCAGACCAGGTCCTGTAATTGCAGGTTGATATATGCGACTGGAAATCAAAGGGGGCTAGCACGTTAGCGAGAGGACAGCTAGGCTATGACTTCACAGCGGGGCAGTGAATCGCTAATGCAATAAAAGGCTGGGGTATTTAGCGCAGTTGAGAATGGCAAATTGGTGTGAATGCCAAATCGTCAGGGTTGGCATTGAATGAGATGGAAAGTTAAAAAGGGAACTGGGATATAAGACAAATGATGGTGTTCAGCTGTGTCGGAGCAGGGAGGATCTCACTGTAATGTGGCTATAATACTGTCAACAGTTATAGTACAGATCTACTTTACTCTTTAAAAACTCTCTACAGTCACGAGCAAAGTGCTTGGCTAGTCCAGGGATTGCAGTCGTTTACCATGATTGCCTGAAAACCTTTTTCCAAGAAGATTTAGCGTGTTTTAAAGACGAGAGGATGAACTCATGGATGAAATCACCTGGTGCCGTGATTAGTGAATAAGAACTTTGTAGGGTCTTGACCTGTAAGGCCTCAGTATGTTTTAAACAAAATGTCTAAGAATTATCTGACAGCTTCTGAAACCTTTCTGATGTCAGCATCAGGGTGTGGCTGCATCAGACATTTTTTGGAACTTTCCAAAACTGACAAAAACTGACAGTAATACTCACTTTCCACCATGACTGACCAGGTGTGCGGAGGTAAGAAAGTATGCAGGATTTAAACTTCTCTCCGGCTCTTTTTTCTTTTCTTGACACAACTACTTCTGCCACACCAACAATGCTATAAGGAAAGAAAGAAAGTATATGCCCTTAGACCCATTTGACAATTCACAATTACATGGCTACATGACCCTGCTTTTCTCAAAATTTTGTCATTATTAAGACTATTTTTTTTAGAATTGATATTAGGTATGATATAGGACTGTTATGTCAAATAATAGCCTTTAAAATAGGTTTTCTATCAACTTCTTTACTGAACCAGGGCTGGTGATAGTTTTAGCTAACTTTACGATCCAAACAAAAGCGGTAACTGCCCCGGGCCCCAGTGCCCTAGACCCAAAAAGTGCTAGGTACACTGCATTTCAGGTGGGTTTGGTACTTTGTTTAACTGCGCATTTGTATTGTACTAATGTATAATGTGTCCCCAGCTGGGTCATGTATTCAATATCTAATCTTCTGGTTGTATTTTGCTGAGAGGTCCTGTGTCAAAATCAAGTTTAGATAACTTTTAATTTTTCACTGTGCTCATATGGTATATTATCGTAAATAAGTCGGACAAAAAAAATCTTAAAGCAAGGTATGTTTACTAGGTTCTATTTTTCAAAGTTTTCAACTGCATTTCAAAGTCTTTATCAGCTGATGGAGTGTGTTCAGTTGTCATAGAGTTAGCTCAGTTTTCATCATGTAAGCATGAAATTTTGCACACATGATAACAGGTGGGGGTGCACAGTAACCTGTATTTATGGATGGTGTTTAACATCAAAAATAAACAGTGGACAAATGCCTGAGTGAAAACGAATCAATGAAAAAAGTAAAAAGTAGTAGTAAGTGGAGACTGAGTTAAGATTTTTTTTTATGGCAGACAAAGCAAGGTATGTTTAGTAGCTGCTCTGGAACTTTCAATCATATCACATGATCTTCATCAGCAAATGAAGATGAGTTTTCAAATCAGATCATGAGATGTGATATGGTTCAATGTTCCAGAACAACTGGTAAATGGACTTTGTGGTGAAATTACTTACGCAACTGCTGTTTCAAAAGTCAAAAATGAACTTTAAACTTTATCTTTAAAGCCAACATGGAGAAGAAATCCAAATAGTACTCAGAGAGTGCTTGTGTGCTGATGAAAGTCATGTGATGTGATAAAAAGCGAGAACAACTAATAAATGGATATTGCATTACTACTGTTTTCTCAAATAACTTTAAAAACTTTTTTATTTGTGTTTATATTGTTCTCAAATGGCACGTAGTCTTAAATAAAGTCATCTTACCACAAACGTATTGACATTCAGAAAACCCATTAGCATCATTCCATCCAAGAAGTTCTGGTCTCTGGCCTCTGGGTCTCAGCAAATAATGAAACTCTTATGTAGACTGCCATGTGCACTGTACTTAATGGGACTTGGCAGCAAATGGTTACATAAATGTAGCACAAAAAGTAGTGCCTGGGTGTGAAGTGGGGGTCAGTGGGGGCCCAAAAGCATATTTTTGCTCCTAGGCCCCTAACAGGTTAATCCAGCCATGTTAGCACCCCTTCCAAAAACTTCTGCCACTGTTTTGTTGTGCCGGCCAGACATTAAAGCACTCTTTGAGAAAAGTTTACATCAGAAGATTTAACCATGCTCACCATGTCTTTATATTTCACCAAGTCATAAGCATTTCTCTGTAAAAGCTATATTCGACTTATCTGAGATATAGTCTTATAGTGTTTTCTTGGTTTTAGCCACAATTAGACTGCGTGATCTTATAATATCAACACAAACATTAGGTCTTGATTGCTATCTTGGCTGTAGATCACCTACCCTTGTCTTAGATCATTTGCAGCAACAGCTGGCCTTATAATTTAGTTTCTCATTTCTTTGGCACTTTTTGGCCACTCGTGGTAAATTTTGCCTTGGGAGCAATGTGTGAAAAAATGTAGAAAAAACACTGCTTTTGATTGATTGATGACTTTGGAATCATGTGTGACCAGCCTGCATAAAAATCAGTAAAAGTTCCATCAAAAAGACCACACTTGGCGCTACCGCTCTACTTTAATGTGGTCTTAAAGAAACCCGAGACGGTGTGCGGTTGAACCCATCGAGCTAAAGGGCTCTGTGCGATTCCAGCATTCCTCCATATGTCTTGGGACAGTCCAAAACCATAGGCCCTGACACAAGCTGCGGTTCCAGAGCCGGCTGCCAAGATCCACTGTGAGGAATATTCCTGTTCTTTATCCAAGAGCCCTCCATTAGGATTTATAGCAGGGGAACACAAAGTACTCCAAGAGAAACCCTGTCCAGGAAAGGCCCAAACAGACAGGCGTATGACAGCGTTAGTCCACCAAGGAAAGCACTGGACCTGACTAAAACTTTTAGAAACTTTGGTTACTGACAGTATGTTTATCAAAACATTTAGATCCAAAAACTAAGTTATGAGATGTCAGACATTCTAGTTCAGTTGATCAAGTTATACAGAGCAAAGGATATATAAATGATATATTTAGTGATATATAGTGTGACATATTCTAGCCATATTTGGATAAGGCAGTTGAAAGCCTACCACAACACAAACACGACAGAACGAAAAATGACTGAACGACAACAACCTTGCAGAAATCATCACAGCGGTGACCTAAATGTTACAACCATAATTGTAGCCAACCGCAGTACAGAGAGCACAAGTACCATGAATGATCATGGAAACCCTAGTCACACAAGAGCGACAGGAATACAATTGCAGCTCGGCCTCATAGCAGCAGTATCTAAAATTCCTACTTATTGAGCCCCCTCCCAACACAGTAATTACACTTCCTTAAACAGACTGTTAGAGGAGGGAGGGAGGAAGAAGAAGTGTGGCGATACGCTAGGAATAACTGTTGGCCGAGGAGCTAATAGGCATGGAATGATGACAGATATCATGGAGTGGACGCCTCATAATGACTGGGAAGGAATTAATAAGCAGGAATGGGTTAATAGTGCATTAAGAGCCAGCAGGAGAATGGCAGGAGAGAGGAGGGAGACGCTTCTGAAGTCAGCTGTGAGTAATCAGCCCATGGCGTGCCTTCAACGATTACCATAACAGAGCAATTGGACGTGAAAAATGGATAATGGTATGGACATAGAAGTGTGTGAGAGTGTGTGTGTGTGTGTGTGTGTGTGTGTGTGTGTGTGTGTGTGTGTGTGTGTGTGTGTGTGTGTGTGTGTGTGTTTGTAATGATGGCTGTGGGGGGGGGGTAAAATGCACAAATCCTACTGGTTATAGAAAGTGGTAGTAATTTTTCAAACACAAACACACATGTAAGGTTTGTCTTTGCTAATTTCAGTAATTTGACCATAGTTATTACCTTACAGAGATAAGTTTGCTGTTATAGGGCTGGATTGTCTATACGATGACAAAATGTCAGGCAAAAACATGTAAGTAATAAACAATAATAAAAACTAAAATATAAAAAGTATATTTGGTGGAAAAAAGATTTGCAAGTGTTCTTGTAAGGAAAAATTGCATGGGCAGATTGCCATAACATAGCACAATTATGGTCCCTAGAGGACAATCCATTAACTTTCCTCTAGCTGGAACTGTAGCCAGGATTTTAGACAATCTGACGTCACAAGTCTGCAACACACCCTTCACCATTTTCAGAAGGTTTTGACCAAAAACCAAAAAGGTTTGTGACCAAATTTTTTTTAACTACTTTGATTTTTCAATATTTATCAGTTTAATTGCTCAGTTACTTTCTGTACATTTTAACAAGGATGTGACATGAAGTGTCTTCAGAAGTACCTATGGTTCTGCCTCTAGCCCATGGCTGAGGCCAACATGTGGCCACTGCATACAGTGCATGTAATCTAACAGGCAGGTTGCATGAAATTTGCTGAGCACATTAATGCTCCCAAGGAAATAAACCTTTTTGACTTAAACCTTTTCACCTTCTCACTTTTGACCCTATGAACTTTCCTCTAGCACAATCCTTAGGACAAACTGTAGCACCACTAAGACCTGGTCATACCAACATTTAAATTTGTAATTTTGTGGCACAATCAGTTCATGTCAATGGAATACCCACAATCAGCCTAATTGATTGCGACTGTTTCACCTGGAGTAGTTTTATGAATGAGGTGGTACACAAGTTTTAGTTGCCGCGGTGTCTGTGTTTGACCAGTCAGAGAAGGTCAGGGCTCCACCCCTAAAGTTCCTGAACCACGAAAGTAATGCCCCTGGACCAAGGACTTTCTTTTAGCCCCTGGGACTATTGCAAAGGGACTAAGGGTTTCTCAATCCCCTGGGAAAGTTCCTATTAGATTCATTAGGTGGCCAGAACTCTAATGAGATATTGCAGTGTGTCTGCTGGATGTGAAAGCAGATAATTGTTTGCTAACACATTTGCATATTAGCCATAACAACTTGCTAAGTAAGGTAATTTGATCAGGATTTTTTTTTTCAGTGTGTTTTGTAATATTTTTTTCTCCCTAGTGGTCAAAAATCTTTTATTACAGCTTCAAATACTTGTCTTGAATCAAAAGCCATTAAGTTGATACTAGTAGAATGATCAGGCTTCATGTCACAACAAGAATCTCATTCTCGTTGCTTGGAATTTGCTAAACTGAGTTAAACTGCAGGGAAAACTAGTGGGGAAAAAAGAAAACAAACACAAAAATTAAGAATTAATATAAGCCCATCAAGTTCATATTCCCCCTTTAGGTCTGATGCCCTCCATCCAGGGAAGTGAACATTTTTAAGTCTAAAATATCACAAATAACTATCTGTGAGTATCTGTGACTACATATAGCCTGGTAAGGAACAAGTGCAGCTAGGGAAAACAATATAGTGCTAAGAACTCAAAAGGAAAAGAGTCAACCAAAAGTCACAACAGTTATCCAACCTTCCACCCTATGTCTAGTGCCAAACTAACTCTTACAGTACACCAAATGCTGCATTGTTTGCCCCCCAAAAAAAAAAAAAAAAAAATCAAAACCATTACTTTTAAGTAACAAAGAAAAAGGAAAAATACAAGTAATAGACAGCCATGAAGTGGAACCAGAGGAAGTTTTCAGATACCATCTAAAGAAATCCCACATGTCTACTTCTTATTAGCCACATTCACCTTATATAAAGGCCTCTTATTTTCAATTATTTCTCTGCATTGGCATTTTTGAAGCCCGATGAGTCACTGGCTGTTCTGCTCTCAGTCTGTCCAGTGTCGCCCACGCCATCGCATTAAGACCCCGTCTCCAAACACCAAGCAGGTGGCAGAGAACATTAGGTGGCCATGGATCACATAGCAGCACAAACAGCACATCACATTTTCACAAATTACTTAAGAATATGGACAATGGAGCAAACAGAATGTATGGCAGCAGAGTTAGAGGATGAGAGTCTCTCAGTCTGCCTGCATCTTTGTGTGTGTCTGTATGTGTATGTGTACCTCTGTGTCCATGTGTTAAGGTTTGTATGTGTTTCTCTATGCTTGTGGCAATCAATTTAAGGCTTATTTATGCTTCTGCGTTAGGGGCTACACTGTAGCCTACTGAAGCTATTACCTAGGCTTGTAGGTTACACCGTAGGGCACGGCATAGCTGAGGTGCGCCTGGTTTAAGATGTAACTATATGATGGGGCTTTAGAGTCGACAGAGATACCACTTGGGGACTGCAAGAACTGTGATTGGCTGCTTGTGTTTTCCCCTACATGTTTCTGATGCCGGTGAGAGTGAAGACAACATAAAGGAAGTTAAAGAAAGACTCAGTAGTCTTTTCCTTTTCAGTAATGTCTAAACCTTTATACTGCAAACCCTCTGCTCAACGCGATTCCTGCACTGTATGAATGAATCAGCATAAATACAGTGACTGGCTGGCACTAGTCTCTTATCTGTCAGGAGACACAACAACAAAATGTTACAAGTTACCTGGATGTAACTCCAGTTCTGTAAATCTATGTGCGTAGGTCACTGTCGCTCTGTATCACAAAGTAATGTGGGGGATTATAAAGCATGATGCTCCCTGAAAACACGTGCGTTTAGTATTGCAGGGGTGATACCAACTGGTGAAACATAAATAGTTTTGATATAAATCAATACCCCTTAACCCCTTGCCTTAAGTAGCAATCAGTTTTTAGAAACCTCTGCGTATGTGCGTGTTGGTGTTTGTCCTCCTTTGCCATATGTCTGTGTTCAGGGAGTAAAGTTGATCTGTGACTGTGTATGAAAGTTTCTGAGTGTATGAGTGTGTCTTTTAGCCTGTGTCTGTGTGTGTTTGTGTGAATGTGTGTGTGTGTGTGTGTGTGTGTGTGTGTGTGTGTGTGTGTGTGTGTGTGTCTGGGTGTATACCTATATGGGTGGCTGCTGTGGTCGTACTTTATTTGTGTGCCTGTGTCCCTGCGAGTGCGTGGGCCTTTAAATAGCTCTGGCAGCTGCAAGGCCACTGTAATGCGTGTGGTCCTAGAGGGGCCAAATAACCAGATGGCCAAAACATTACTGCCAACACATACAGCGATATTAAACACACACACACATAAACAGACACACTGGTGGGACTAAACCTCTGAAGGCCTTATTTCAGACCTGGGCCATGGGTAGAGCCTCAGCCCGCTGGCAGTGCCCCTCTTCTGTGTAAAAGTCCAGGCCCAGACAGCCTGGCAGTCAGAAGCCATTGGGCCTTATGCATGCCAGCTGAAGACCGCTGGGACGCTTACTGTGTGCGTGTGTGTGTGTGTGTGTGTGTGTGTGTGTGTGTGTTGCTGTGTTTGCCTTCAGCTTGTGTGACAACTCCTCTACCTCTGGGCACCACATGTTCTTATCAGGGCTTGTGAGAGTTTGGGAGACTTGTACCAAGTTGCAAAGTTGTCTAGCCAAGAAAAAAAAAAGTTCAAAGACTGAGTGTGTGTGTATGTGTGTGTTGTATGTGTGTGTGTTGTATGTGTGTGTGTGTGTGTGTGTGTGTGTGTGTGTGTGTGTGTGTGTGTGTGTGTGTGTGTGTGTGTGTGTTGGTGTGTGTGTTTGTGTCGACAGATGTCAAGTACATGCTGGTCCCTTGCGTAAGAGGCTGGGAGTTTCTGTCTTACCTGAGGCTGCTGTGCAGCTGTCCTGAGCTGATCGCTGTCCCTACCACAGACACTGAGAGCGTGTATTGCTGTGTGTGTCCGTGTGTGTGTGTGGGCCAAGCATTGACTATTCTGGTCCTTTTTAGCTGTAATAGGTAGCAGGGGCCTTGAGGTGGAGATGATGCTATCCATTTCCTTAAAGCACACCTGTTTTGTTTTCTACTGCAGGAAAGGTCCGGTTTATCACAGCTTGGGCCTCATTCTTACCGTTTTGGAAATATATTTTATGCATGATAATTACACTGTACTCACTGATGGAAAGAGTAACGGCTGCACACTGACTTTAAACCAAACATTTATTTATATAGACAAAAATTTGATCCTAGTTAGATTTTTGTCAAGTCAAAGTGGTAAGTAAAAAAATGTATCAATAAGCTGATGAGGCGTGTGGTGACTTTTATGGTTAATTTTTCCTCGGTTAATAAAAAAGCAAATAAAAATTCAATTAGTTAATGATGAAAACGCAGTCTTTAGCACATAACATCTCAAAAAATAGTTCTAACAGACAGTAATACATAAAAAGACATTGTTGTTAGCTACATTATAGTTAAACATTAAAATACTGAACATCACAAAAGGTAAGTGGACCATGAGGTCAGATTATTTTGTCATACTATAAATATACATATATAAATCACAAATTTTAAACAAAAAAATCTCCTCATATATCCATTATACTTTCTGTTATTTCTTATATTCAAGAATATCAGTTTTGCAATCAAATCAATGTCTCTTTTTCCTCTGTCATGTGAGTGTTATGTAGTATGTGAATCAGTTTGCCTTGTCATGAAAAACATATTTCAGAGAAATCTGACATTATAGTGAATGTAATTTAATTTTAATTACTAACATGATATCAACAAGGATCTATTATTATCCAGACCACATTATTTGGATGTTTGTAAAACAGAATGTGAAATGTCAGTAACATACCTCATTGCACAGGAAAACTGTGTGCATGCACAGCTATGGCAAGTACAGAAAGTCAAAGTTGAACCAGTATGTTGGTCTGTAAATTCTGATGGGAAGTTGTTTGAAACCACAATTTCCCTTTAAGTCCTATCAGTATTTATTTTCTGTGGGTTGGATAAATATATTGACTTTTCATTAAAAATCTAATTTAACATAATGAAACTACAGTTAATTCAATACGATCAAAGAAGGGTTATTTTGGTGTCTATATTATTTTCATGTAAAAGATACTATGACTGAACAGTCACTAAGAACTAATTGTAGTATGTTAAAAAGCATAACAAAAAAAGGCAATATCAAACAGAAAAATAAGATGAAAAGGAAGAGAGTGATAGAAATAAAGTGAGTCTAACAGAGAGATAGAAAAAAGAAAAAATAAAGAGTCAGAAAAAGAGAGAAAAAACGAAATGTGGTAAGGATAGGAGGGGGTCTGCTCTAGCTCTACACCCACATCTCCCCTGCAAAACCACATGATAATATTTTTTTTTTTTAAAAAGGGATAAAAAGCTACATGCCTTTGGATTTACAGCCCAGCTATCAGTAGCCACAAGCTCCAGCGCGAGACGGCGTGACAGGTGTACGTTTCAGCAACTTAAACAGGGCGGATTAAGCCACTAGTGGCTCCTCTTCATATGCATTCCTTATGGGAGTTAAGGCCATTTGAAATGCAGGGCCAAAGGCAAGATTACCGGCTCATAGGCCCATGGAGAGAGGTGTGCTGCAACTAAAAGCCTGGATTTGAATAATTGTGGCAGGGCTTAGCGCCCAGAATCAGCACAGAACAGAACCAATGGATTATTACACACACACACACACACACACAAATGCGCACACACACCAACTTTGGAAGGCTTCGACTTGTCTGAGTCAATAACTCACAGTATCACCGTGTGTGAGTGTGTGTGTGTGTGACTGTGATGTTGGTAAGGGGTTAGTTTGTGTCATATATTTCTCAATGCCATAATGCCAACACATGTGACTGATGTTCTGCTGCTCTGCTGTTTATTATTCACATACAGCATATGTGTGTGTGTGTGTGTGTGTGTGTGTGAGTGTACGTGTGACAGACCATACTTGTATGAGCCTCAACTTGTGTTTGCATGTGTGTAGTCATGTGAGTGCACGGGTGTGCATACACAAGAGTGTACTCATGGTGTGAAAGGCTGTATTTGCTGTATTTCACTTTTGTTTCTGCGTGTGTGTGTGTGTGTGTGTGTCTGTGTGTGTGTGTGAGTGTATAAGTGCGAATGCCACCACCTAAACACAGCAGAGCCAGTGTTCCAGCTCTGTATCTTTTGACACTGGTTGAAGGCTTAGCAGTGCTCGAGGTGCCAGACAGAACGGAAGGAGGGGAAGTAAAGATGAGGAGCTGCAAGAAAAAAAAAGAGGATTGAAAAGAATGGATGATAAAGGGAAGGTTGAGAGGTGGTCCCATAAGAGTTTTGGTGGAGAGATAGTGAGATGAGAGGTTCAATGTATTCAACCTGTTTTAAAAATAGAGAGAGAGGGATCGGGGCAGCAGGTATGAAAGTTACACTTTTGGGAGGTGGGAGCGAGGGGCAGTGGGATACACACAGATACTTTTGTCCAAAGCAACTTACAGTTTATAAGCTATGGCTAGTACAGTGTCTTCTAGAGGTGGAATGCTTAGTAGACCTTTTTCACAGCACACTTTTTGGCATGTCGTACTGTGACAAGAAAGACACAGGTGGTATTCATCACATTAAAAATGACTGCATTCCATTTAGGTGAGCTAGTTCCAGGGTCCTGATATTGCACATGCTGGTATACTGGTATGACTTACTGGGGTACTGGAAATGAGCCATCATCAGCCAAATTTCTCTAGCCAGTGCTTGACCAGCCAAAACAAGTCAAAATGTCCACTGCGAAAGAAGTCTGCTAATTAGTTGGATGACAGTTGGCAAAGATTTTGGTAATTCTTTAAGTCATTTTCTAAGCAAATATTCCAAAAAATTATTAATTTCCAGTTTCTCAAATGTGAATATTTGCCGGTTCTCGTAGTCTTCTGTGACAGTAAACTACATATTTTTGAGTTTTGGATCGTTGGCCAAAAAAAAAAAAAACAAGCAATTTAAAATTGTCAGCTTAGGCTCTTGGAAATGATGTGGGGGGGGGGGCGTTTGTTGTTGTTGCTGCTGTCTTTGTATTATTTCAGGGGAATTTTCTACCTGTATTAGATAGCGATAGTGAAGAGATGACAGGAAACGAGGGAGAGAGATTTGCCACAGAGGTTGAAGAAAGACATGGTGGTTTATGGTTTGTCTTTCAACCCCTAAGGCAGAGAGGTGCCCCATAAAAACCATTTTAAAATGTTATATTTTCTTATGTATTGCTTTTTTAAAATTCATTATATAAATATATAATTGTATTTTTTCATATTTTAAATGAACAGATAAGAAAAAATAAAGTTTCCCTATTTACCTCCTGCCTGTATTAATAGTGATGTTCCACAAACCTGTGACATTGATCCAAAATGAAAACTTTTATAATTGGGCATTAATTGTAGACTTACTTTACTTTTCACAACATTGCACTGGATTGTGAAACAATAGATACAAATGCATAAAAGCCCACCGTCAAACATTTTCAGCAATGTAGCAATGCAGTGCTGTGTTGTTTGTGTTCCTTTTTCATCTTTTTGAGCAAGTGAACATATCTCTAAAGTGCTGCTGCTGGTGGAGGAGCGCACCAACAACTGTACTTAAGCTATTGTAAGATAGGCTGTATAAGTCCTTCCCAAAGATTCAAGCCACATGACTATAAAGACAGGGCCGGTGACCGAACAAAATACCAGCAAGACATGTTTCAGTTAGAAAATATATAATGTCAACAAAAATTTAACATTAAAATTTTAAAACATTAATTTTCACATTAAAACAGCTGTTTTACTGTTATGTACAGTAAAAAAGCTGTTTTGTTTTGAATTGACATGGTTACATCCTGATTTCTCAAAATAATGCAGTTTGGACTAATACAAACCTCATCTCAAATTTTATACTGGAGCTTTATTTATGATGGGTCTGTCATGATCTGCCCTCTGTCCCCCTTGGCCCCTGTCTCCAGCCTCAGCTCACTGCTCCCAGGTCATGTTACTCCCCCCATCTACCCCGACCTGCCTTCCTCTATTTACCCACCAGACGTCTTCAGACTTTCTTCCCTTTCCTCATTCACCTGACGGCCCCACCCATCCACGCACCTGGTTCCAATTATCATCAGCCCTGCAGTCACCTAAGCTTCCCTGCGTGCACACACACACCTGTTCCCAGTTTCTCATTTTCTCTGCCATTACGTATACCATCCCTTTGTCCCCACTCAGTGTCAGATCACTTTCTTTTGTTCGTGGTTATGTTCCCTTGTGTTCCTCCTGTGAAGATTCCTGTTTTCTGTTCCTGCTTGCTTGCCTTCCTGCCTTCCTGCCTTCCTGCCTGTCTACTCACCTGTCTGATTATCCAGCCGTCTGCCTTTAAGCCTCGTTTCCTTCATTAAAAGCTACTTCACTGCATCAGCCTGCCTTTGTGTCTGTGTTTGGGTCCTCCCTTTCTTTGTTACCAGCAATCATGACAGGGCCATCGAGCTATACAGTATTAAAATGTTTGCAGGGATGGTGGTCTGTCTTATCAGAACTATGTCATCGAAGTTAGACCATTACAAAATGGGGAAAGAGCCGGCAGGGAGCAAAGAAGTGACAGACAGGACCACAATTTAAAAAAAAAAGAAAATTATAAAAGATTAAGTAAATTATCAATTTTAACATAGAGATATGCAATGGCACCGGTAAAGAAAAAAAGGGTAAAGGAAACTATTAGGAAGTCAATTTGATGTGTCAATGATCAAATCCCACCCAGACAGACCCAAGTGCACTGAGACCTCAAAGCCCCAACATATGCAAAACAGCTGAGTGTGTCCTCACTTTTTAAATGGTGTGAGTGGCACTTTGAATAGCAGGTGCGGCAGCATCAACACCTGCTGCCGCACCTCGACCACGTTGGAGAGACAAGAGGGCAAACACCAATTGTAACACTCCGGAGCTGTTCTGACACACCCCTGCACATACGTGTACACGCACACATTCGCACACAAACACACTTAAAAATACCATAACAAAAGTTTTTTTTTTTTTTTTTTTTTTCAGGTCGTCCCAAATGGAGCTACATGAATATGACTGAAAAAAACAGATTTATTAGACTGAATACCATACAATCCCTGTTGGCCTTGTAACACATACTTTATGGTGGTAATGGGTAAGTTAATGAGTAGTTTTGCTCTAGTTATATAGAACTACAGAGTTCATATTATTGGTCACTGTTTAGCCTATAAAAACAGTTTTAGTATCCAGTGTTTTGGAAGCTTGACCTCTATTATAGACTAAAATTAAGGATATCTCAGGCCTTGATATCGTTTTGTTTTTTGATCTGTATCTCATGAGTATCCCAACTTTAGAAGTGCAACACTAAATTTCTGGAGTGCCTTTTTAGCTTGGGCACTCACAAATGACAGATTTTAAAAAGAATGGTCAAAATAGCAGTGGCTGAAATATCCTGACTTTTAATCTCTTGTATGGGTTACAATCCAAAATTGTTGGGTCTTACATTCAACTCAATAGGGTCTTTCTTTAGACCCCACTGCATCCTAAATGTCCACCTCTTTAAAAACAAACCTAAATTTTGTAATGCAGGCATTCTGTTCAAAGAAATTCTCAAGCCCAAACTGATGACATCATTAGGGTTATTTTTTCAAATTTCGGAGAGCTTCCCCCAGAGCTACAGAAAAGTGCTCCTTCAACACTGAGTAACCTAGCACAGTTGCTAGTTACCATTTAGGTAATATAAGCAACTTGTTTCTTGGAAAACTGACTTTCTACAGCACTAGTCATAATATATAGTTAAGTTAGACCCTCATTACTGGTCTTACATTCATTTCTTCATCCCCAGAGAGCCCACCCCTTCTTCCTCATGCCTCTGGCCTCTGACTCCTCAAACCTTGATTACAGTTCCACCAGTGACATGAATTAAGACTTGTTCTGTAAATGTGTAAATTATGTAAAATTTGGGAAGAAATTTGATTTCACAAAGGCAAAGTCTGACCAGGGCCAACGACCTGAAATTATACATAAGCACATTCTCCAATGTTATTTCTAAGTATCTGTTTGAGGGAGCTGGGGTAGACACTAGAGCTTTAATATTATAAAATAATTGATGTAGTAGAAATGATGTGATATGCCTGAACTGTGTTATCTTAATTTCTTCAATCTCTATCCTCCGCAGTTGATTTTAGTGCATCTGTGGAAAGTGGTAAGTATCCTGAGTTTGATATCACCACCAGATGCCAGTAGCATGCATAAGTGAAAGTTATCTTGATATAAAAATGGCTAAAAAATCAAGTGTGTGTCCTGCAGGCTTTTAGTTGGAAAAAGGCCAGTGCTATCTAACCTCACAGACTGGAAATCACTTCTTGTCCCACTAATGTGAAAAGCCAGCTGTCCCAGCAAGCAACAGCCTGAAACTCCCCTGCTTACTGCAACAGAACTATGATAGCACCATAAAAAGTCTCACCAATTAACTATGCCCTTTCTATGGGATCTGGTGAGCCTCTGAAGACAATGTATTACAGAGAGGTAAATTCATAAAAGCCAGAATAATACTGAATAGTAATATGTGAAAGAAAGTGACATGATTGAAATGAGATGAAAAAGATGGGCAAAATCACTAATTTTTTACACTGGCAGATGAGCTTGTGGGGATTTTTGATGAGAAAGGCTATTTCAATTCTACAATGGCAGAGACAGAGACTTGTGCCTATTGTGTGAAGTATGAGGAGCGCCATACACTCCAAAAGAAGGGAGGTTTTTTTTTTTTTTTTTTATTAAGGTGTGACTGTGCCATCCCTCTTATTATTTTGGAGAGGATGATGTTGCAGTCTTCTCTCTCATCTCTCCTCTGGACCCTGTCTTTTTCACAGGTCCCCAGACGGAATCATGTAAATCTATCAAGTCATCTGAGAGAAGCGCAGGCTTTAGGTGTGATAATGACTTACAGAAGACTACCAATGGAGAGAGGACGTGCCTGACACACACACATGCATGCACATGAACACACACCCATGTACCATCCACACCTCTCTACTCCTGGCTAGCTGAGCAATCTCCACACTCATCTTGTCCCTAACCCCCCACATACTGTGTCAGCTGCAGATTGAGGTGGCAGCGCCCATCATAATGCAGTGGAAGGGGGCTGTTGGAGGGCATTGCCAGTCCTGCTGGAAGCCCGGGTACCCAGCCTGAGCTCCAAGTCTCAGTGGGTAGCTACAGGGAATGGGCCAGCCAGGGTGGTAATAGAGTAAATAACTCAAATGAGGCAGAGTGTGAATTACTTCTCTGATGGGCTGGAGGGGTCCCTGCTGTGAATCAGACTGGGGGTCCAGCTAGGAAGAGGCTCGAAAATGTGGGGAAATGGGTCCAGGATGTGGTGAGGTAGCAGGGGGTGGTATGTCAGTGCGGATGTGGTGTGTGAGAGTGTTTAATACAGGTGATGATGGAGGGGAAAAATTGCTTAAGGCAACTGTGCCACAGCAGGTCTGGACGAACTATAGTATCCTGAGGGATGGATGCTCGGAAGGAAAAACAGAGACCTGCATTGATGTATCCTGTTCTAAATATTCACTTGTTGAAGTTCATGGGCTTTTACTGACTGGTGTCCTGCGCGTCAGGGTATTTAAATTCCTCAAAACTCACTCTTCTGTGACATGCACTGCAATAAAAAAATCTCACGGGCTATAGACCGTATGTAGATATTCCAAGAATGAACATGACCTGTAACCCTGTGAAGCCCAGATTCTGAGCACAAAAGAAACTTCAATGCCAAGGCATGATTGAAAACCACTTCAAAAATGAACCTGCAACCTTGGGCTTCAAAGGGAAGCATATTGCACGAACTAATACAACCAGGAAAATACATGAATACATTTCCTTCATTAGGTGACCTCGAAGTAGGTTACATGGTCATTTCTATTCTGTGCCGACCCTCAAGTTCACAGATGCCTCTGAGCCACCGACAGGGAAACAAAGACTTCAATGACAGTCCCTCAGTGTAGAAAGACTCTATTTATCATTTCAAAGGGACAGCCCCCTTCACCCTACCAACTCTATACCAATGGACAGGGTGCACTTATAGAACAAATGAGGTCCAGTTGAAAACTCAGGTCCTGCAATCAAAAACATGGACCATCCGTCATCTTTATGCAGTGTTTTTTGGGAGGGGAGTGACATGAGTTCGTGGGCAGTGGTTTTTCTGTTCGTGATCTTGTCCTGACCTTCAGGACCACCTATAATGTATTGCAGCAGATTTGTAAAAAGGTTTGAAAGTTAAATCAGAAGGCTTTTTGGCTTGTCAGGCAGACAGGTAAATCTTTAATCTGTGTTTAAGAGGGGGGTGTGTAAAGGAGGGCATGGATGTCAGTTTAGAGATGGTGAAGGGAACAGCATTTCAGAAAAATTATGTTCTGATCTTGTACAAAGTTAGTGAGCAGTCGATTAACCTTGCCCTCCCCTTTTCCACAGCCCTAACTCCTCATTCTCCGGTCCCACTTTCCCACAACAGTAGAACCTTGCTGACTCTCAATGGAAATTTTCTACCTGTAACTTTCTCACTTTCACAGCATAAACTTTCCTCTCATTGAAGAACTGTCTTCTGGTAGCAAAGCACAGCTGGACAAGACAACAGAGACCCAGGGGATGAAAAAAAGGCACAGCAGAATCCACACAGCCACCCTGATAAACCACCACATAAAGTTCTTATAGTGATGGCTTCCCTGCCTAGTTTTTAGGTTTGTTTTCTCCAGGTCTCAAACTGAATGTGGGCTCCTACATTGGAAATTTGCTTAAATGGTGCTCAGCTGGTGGTTGGGAGAGAGAGTTCTACTGAGGGAATATATTTCTTTGTTTGGTTGGATTTCAGGTGGCTAGGCAGTAAGCCATGAAGTATGCAGGTATATCCGGAAGATATGAGATTCATACAGTCCCAGTTGATATGGGTTGCTGTGTTTGGGTTTCCTCTGTGTGGGTGATGTGTGTCAGTGTGTGTATTCACACAAATACAAGTTGAATTTGAATGGAGCAAACAGGGAGAATCATGCTAATTCTCACTCGCACACAAACAAGAAGGTGGACATGTTCATGCAAGGTGTAATTTGTGGGCGTTGATGGTTTTGGGAGGGAAGAGGAGGGAGGTGGAATAAAAATTTCTCAGTTGGAGAAACTGCATTTATTTCATCTGCTCGCAGCATTTTTAGCAGCACTGCAAATTTCTAGTTAGAAGTGAGAGAAACTGATAACTGGCGGGTTGGGCCTGAAGATAACAATGACTCCTTGTGCAATGTGAGGTGCTGAACTCTGTCCTTAGTGCCACACAAAGTATTAAAACAAAACAAAACAAACAGAAACCATATCGATAATAATTTGTTGATATCGGTGTTGCTATTATACAATACTTTTAAGGTCACCTGCTGGCATCTTTTTTTCCCATAAATATCCTAAATTTTACAAGATTGCATGTTAAAAAATATGAAAAAAATAGTCCTATTTGGCTTTTCAAATAGAGGACATCTCCAAATCACTTCTTTTGTGCCAGTCCAAATCCCAAGACAAACCAAAAAAATTACATATCAGAAGAGACAAAGTTTTTTATCTGATGATCTTCATATATAGTTTTTACACTTATCAGCCACAACATTAAAACTGGTAACTGATTTTCATGTTGTGGCTGATTGGTGTATATTAAACTTTGTATGTGTGAGCACAGATTGTTTTTTTAAGCAGACTAGGTTTAACTTCAGAGGGCTGGGCACGTCTTAGCTTTGACAAGCTATTACAAAGTGATTCTGATGTGTGGTCAATTCACTGTCTGCAGGCCTTTACCTGCTGCAGAGCTGCAAACCAATATATTTAGATGCACACTATTACTTTATACCGGTTTTGAGTGTTATCCTGGTTTTGATCATTTTTTGGATACAATTCTTTATATCCCTGTATATTTGATTGGAACATTGTTTCTAATAGTGAGGGCTTCTTAATTTTTTGCGTTGATATTATTCCCAGTAGATCAGTTCATATTGAATATATCATATTGAAGTCTAATCCAACTTTCTGAAATTGGATATGATGTTTAAATGTGCAAACACGTTACTCCAAAAACTCAATCATAACCGGGATACAAATGTCTATGTAAACACAGTCTTTGTCAAAGTCTTGCATTTTGGTCTCATCCATTTACAGGTTTGCAAAAAAGGCAGAGAATCATGCAAGTGAATAGTTTAAACAGAGGATTAAAAGTGTTTCCCCCATAGGAAAACATCACAAGCTGACAGTGAAATCCCATTTCTCATGAATATAATCCCTGTCTTTTTCTGTTTTTGTTTTTTTTGTTTTTTTGATCAAGGGGGTTGTTCTGCCTTTAGCCCAAAGTAAAAAGTGGTGAGAAAGTACAAAGTTCTCCCAGTTGAAGACGGATCTATAGAAAAGGACATTTGACAAGGACACCTGTAAACAATCACCCCCTCCAAGGGTCAGACGTGGACTATATTTTCCTTTCCGCACTCCCAGGAAATGGCTACCACTCACCTTTTAATGTAATTACAGTTGTTTGCCTGCCGCTGTATCTGTGGATGTCTGTATGTCACCGGCACTTCTTTCCATCCAAACTAACGCCAAATATCCTCTGCTTAATGGTGATTGAAATATGGGTGCTGCCTGTCTCAGAAACCACTTAATGTCAACATGTCAGAGGTATCAGGGGGGAACTAAGTCCAAAACTACTGGACTGTCAAATCATAAACGCCATGGGGAACAGATTTCTCAGGGATCTGAAGGCGATGAAAAGAATCAGCAGAGGTTTTGACAGGGATTTCATTTGGCATTGCTCATGTCTCCAAATTAATCCTGCCACAAAATTATGGTTTCCTTTCATCCACAAAGTCCCATTTCCATGGCTACAGTGTAGGGGAATCTTGGGGAGGGGAGTGGGGTTGGAAGTAAAAGAGGGGGAAGTGAAAGGAAAGGGACGCTGTTCATCTTTGATTTAACGTTTCAACTTAGATAACAACAAAAAAAGACAGAATCTAATCTTAACAAAGAGAAAATTGCATTTTCTTTAACAGAGGTTTTATTGTTTTATGCAAAGGGGGGAACTGGGAGAAAAGAGTTGCACTGACAAAGAGATTCATTGGCT